>NW_027464711.1:0-300000 GCF_043290135.1 Rhipicephalus microplus
AGGTGAGCTCTTTTAGCGGAACCGCTTCGGGAAATTTCGTTCCCACGCACAAAACAGTTAAAATGTAGCGACAACCGGAACGGGACTCTGGAAGGGGGCCAACAATATCAATTACGAGCCTCCGGAACGGCTCTGTGATAACAGGCACTAATCTCATCGGGGACTTCCGTTTGTCAGTAGATTTGCCTACTCTCTGACACGTGTCGCACGATCGTACGAAGTTTTCTACATCTTTCCAGCATCCAGGCCAATAGAAATCCTGTGCGAGCCTCGCCTTTGTTTTCTTGATGCCAAGGTGGCCCGCCCAGGCATTTCCGTGCGCCAGTTCTAAAAACTGTCGTCGGTACTTCTCTGGCACTAGAAGCTGGTCGAACGTTCTACCCTCAGCGTCCCGATACTTTCGATACATGAGCCCTGCCTTCGTGTAGAATGAGATGTTCTTTCGGGCTACTCCTTCTTTCCCGTTATGCTGCAGATTCTTAATGGTATCATCACTTGCCTGCGCAGTGACGAGTGTGTTTCTGTCTACTTTACTGAGCTCTTCCCAACAAGTGGATGTTGGACCAAGCAGGGACGACTGAACGCTCTCCTGAAGCGCTCTGCTTTCATCCACCTCCACAGGCTCGTCGCGTTCGGCAGCCATTACCGTATCCGGAGCCCTACTGTCTTCGATGTCCGGTGATACACTAGTCGCCTCTTGGCCCGAGTCTCCCTGGGGAGTTGCCTCACGCTCGTCCGCCTCCTCATTCGAAACCGAGACCTCAAGTCTCCCCGCGAGAGCGCGGGACCGCGATCGCGTGAGTGCCATGCACGCGAGGGGAGATGAAAATGACTGGCCCTTTTCTTTAAGGAGCTGCTCTGATTTGTTGGAAAAAATGTACGGAAAATCTTGGGGCAAATTAGGGCTCACGGCCGCCTCAGTGCGCAATTTTCCAAAACTTCCCTCTAGAACAACCGCAGCAATTGGCAAACAGGCACTTTGCTCTTCTGCAACCTGTCTGATCCAGGCGCATTCGCCAGTATAGTCGCCAGGGGAGATGCAAGATGGGTGTGCTACGTCCATCGTCGCAGCTGAATCACGGAGTGCCCGGCATTTCTTTCCGTTGACCACAATTTCGCGCATGTAAGGCTCGAGTAACTTCAAGTTCTCGTTCGACTCGCGAATGCCAGCGAAAACAAACTTTTGCTTACAGCTAGATGAGATATGACCCTCCTTTTTACAATTGTAGCATACAATTGGTCGTTTTGATTCAAAAGCTCGAGCGGTGTCGACGCGTTCCCTCGCACTTGCTGTCGACTCAGGTGCCTCTCCTGGCTTTCTCCTTTCCCTGTCATTGTTAGTCGCTCCCTGACTGAATTCGTTACGCGGCGGAGCCATCTTTTGTGCTGCATTTTGAGCAGCAAGCCGCCTTGAGGAGTCCCTCTTCTCTTTTGTATCATCGCGATCCAACTGGAAATTCCTTCGCGTATAATACTCATCAGCTAGCTCAGCAGCTTTGTCAATGTCTGTTCCCTTCATTCTGTCCTGAAGCCAGAGTCTGGCATCTTCAGGCAACACACGATAGAATTGCTCGAGGGCCACACAATCAATCACCCTGTCGTGGTTACCGTAAGCATCCGCACTTCTAAGCCATTCTTTCAAATTAGACTTAAGCTGGTACACGAACTCTGTGCATGATTCACTGCCCCTTTTTGCTTGCCGAAATCGCTGCCGAAATGTTTCGGCAGACAAGCGGTACTTACGAAGGAGGGCCGCTTTGACCTTAGCGTAGTCGTCAGAGTCTTCTTTAGACAACCGTGCGATTACTTCCGCGGCCTCTCCCGGAATGACTGACAGAAGCTTCTGGGACCAGACACCCTCATTTATCCCAATTTTCTCGCACGTGCGCTCAAAGTTCACTAAAAAAAGCGCGATGTCTCTACCCGTCCTAAACGGCAGAATCAAATCTTGGATTTTCTGTCTTGGCATTTCGTCTGCCACGGATAGCGAACTAGACTGCGCCGATGTTATGCGAAGTTGCTCAAGTTCCAGCTCTTTCATTCTAAGAGCATGTTGACGCTCTTCTCGCCTTTTTCGCTCCTCAGCCTCCTCGCCTTCGCGTTTTCGACGCTCCTCAGCCTCCTCGCGTTCGCGTTTTTGACGCTCCTCAGCCTCCTCGCGTTTTTGACGCTCCTCAGCCTCCTCGCGTTTTTGACGCTCCTCAGCCTCCCGCTGTTTTTCTTTAATTGTCTCCATAGCCTCTTCTACCTCCTCTTCAGTTATTCCTTCCGCTCTCATGACATCAAGAATATTTCCTTTGCGGCTCGTCCTAGCAACAGAAACACCCAGCTGCTCACAAACATCGAGAAGGTCCCTCACTCTGAGCTTCTTCATTGTGTACCGCAACTCGTGCACGTTCCTTTCTGAAATAGCTTTGTCTCAGAAGCTATATTCTTCGACGTGAAGCAAGTCGAGAACCAGCCAAGCACTAGCCACCTAAAGATCTAAAGGAACATACTTGGCTACTCTGTGCTAACAGGGTCTGACGACAAAAGACGAACGTCAGGCACTCACCCAACTAGAGCGGGTGACTTCGGCCATCTGGTCGTTGCCGTCGAGTGGTGTCGTGGGTGTCCTCGGGCCTGCCAAGATCCGCTCCAACTTTCCAGCCGTAGAAGTCGGCGTAGCGGGTCCCAGGGCAGCAAAACGATATCACGGTGGTCGTCCTCGGGTTTGCAGGGATCCGATCCAACTTTTCAGCCGTTGAGATCGGGGTAGCGGGTCCCAGAGCAGCAAAACGTTGAGGACAGGGGTAGCGTATCCCGCAGCTGCCAACCACTGTTAGGAATTTTGCTCTGTCGCGATGGTAGCGGTGGCGAAGAGCGGCGGGCCGTCCAGCGGACTTCGATGAAGCCTTAGCCCGAAGGTGAAACAGGGAGGCAATCCGTTTGGAAAACAGCAACAAAAGTAGCGTTTACTATCGCAGGTTGTTTTACAGAGCCAGCCAGCACGACAACGTCGGCTGGGGCAAAAATCTCCTAACATGGGGCCGGCTCGGCCTTAAATAGCGTCCTTGGTCCATTCTCTCGGACCAGTTCTCGGGCTCGGAGGGGGAGATGTAGCCATACCCGGAACTGCAAAGTGGCCCGGCGGAGGAAACGACGTTATCCCCGGACTGCACGGTTCTCCTGCACAGAAGGCGGCGCTGGGAGGGGGGGGAGACAGTTCGTCGAAACAGGGCTCGATCTCGTGAGACGTGTGCTGCCGAACGAGGAACCTGTCGGTGGCACAACAACTCCTAACAGGACGCGGCCGTCGCAGCCGGAAGCTGACCCGAACAGCAGCGCACTCTGTGTACCTAGGCATGTATGCCTAGGCAAGTATGCTGTATGCAAGTAAGTAACTGTAAGTATGAAAGTAACTGTACCTAGGCAAGTATGCGTTAAAGACGATGTTGGTGGCGCTGATGACGACAGGCCCACAGATGTCAATGAACCGTTCCAATGTGACCTGGGCCTGGCAGAGGCGCGCGTACTGTGCGATATGTCAGTGCACTTTGAAGAACACCAGATGTTCAAAATTTCTGGAGCCGTCCATTACGGCATCTTTCATGATCATATCGCGGTTTTGAGACCTAAAAACTCACATATTGATATAGTTATTATGCGCCTACGTCGAGGGTGGCGAAGTTTCATCCGGATAGAGGTTTTCAAAAGGGAAGAATGAAGAAATAAGCGTGGAGCTGTTACTGTCTTTCGCAAGGACGTCACCTCCACGGCTCCGCGCAGGGGATGGGGGAATGAGTATTAAAGGGATAGAAGAAAAAGGTAAGAGAAAGGTAAGAAGAGAAAAAAAAGGTGCATTCCATCTGCCACACACGCGTGCGCAAGAACACCCGCACGCCACACGCAGTCGACCGAGATGACCACAGAGAAGGCCGGGGGTACAGTGATGTGCACGTTTTCACACGGGTCAGAGCGAAACTCACGAAGTGCGTCCAGTTCGGGTTCGGCCTCTCGATTGAGAGGCCAAACTGATGAGCCGTGGACTCGAAGGGGAGAAATGGCACGACACAAAAATTGCACTCGTTGGAGCCAACTGGGTGGGGGGGGGGGGCTGTGTGCTATTCGAAGTCCCGAAGCAAAACCAGTCAAGATGTCATTCCTGGTTGCGATGTCAGATTCCCGCTATAGGTCGAGGAAGCGGGCTCAGTCGTCGTGCTTCTGGAGACGGCGACAGAAACCAGCGGTTGTGAAAAAGCGCGTGGTGTCTGCGTCGCCTTCGAGCGCTTATTGACGACGGTAGGGGCCGGCAGAGGTGTGCATGAAGGTGAGACCGTCGTCGTTGTAGTGCGGACGACGGGCGCACTCGTTGTATGACGAGTGGTAGCCGGCCTCCAAGGTCGTGTCGCCGGTACCGATGAGTGCATCTCGGAAGGAGCGTCCTTTGATGATGGTAGCGTTGCTGCCAAGGTTCTTAGGGTGCTCCAGGGATGGGCGGCGAGTCACAGTGCCGTCATTTGAGCCCATGATGACCGCGGCCTTGCGTTAGAGTTGCAAGGCTGGGCAGAGCGGTTTGGTTGCAGGATGTTTTCCGCGACAGTTAATGCAGTGAGAGTGTGTTGCACACGATCCTGGGTCGTGCTTGACGCCGCAGCGCAGGCACCGTTCGTCTCGCGAGCAGGTGGTGGTTGCATGCCCGAAGCGGGTGCAACGGGAGCACTGCAGGGGCCATGGCTGGCGAGGTCGAACAGGGCGCCTCTGCTAGAAAGCAGCACATCCGGTGGGGCGATGGTCCCCGAGAAGGTGAGGGTGAGACAGTTGCCTTTGCGTACACCGTAGACGAGTGGCACATGTGAAGCAATGCTGTCGGCGAGGTCCTTGTAGGAGATCGCTGGGTCCACTCCAAAAACCACGCCAACAATGGTGTTCAGGTCGAGTTGTTTGGCCTGAACCTTGGTCTCGCAGATCGTCCCGACCTGGAATAGGGTGGTAAGATCTGCGGTAGGATGGGTGTCGACCGCAACGAGGTTGCGCTGGAATTCACCCGCACTCGCTGGGTGGCTGGGAACCCGAAGGGAAGGCGGCGATCACATACCCCGACGCGGCGAGGAAGTTGGTCTTCTTCCCGATGGGCGGAAAGACGATGGTGGCCGCACATTCACTCGGAGGAAAAAAAAGTCGCCGACGACGTGGGGACAATCAGAACGCGGAGACGTGCTTCGGGACACGCGCGCACTGAGGGTGGGTGTCATTTGCTCGGCGGCCGCTGTAGTTGAAAGACGAGATGAGGAGGTGTTGGGAGGGGGGTATTCCTCGTAGGAAACCACGGCCGTGGCAGGAGATGAAGAAGCTCCGGTCTGCACCTCCGCTTCGCTCGAGGCCGGGGAGATGGTGGCAGTGTGATGGCTGCTGACCTTCTGAGGCTCGGTTTTCTTAGAGCGTGCAGGCTTGGATTGTGCCTGGTGCTGCTGGGTTGGCACCGATGACGATGCCGAGGCTGCCACGACGGTGTCCTTCTGCGGCGTTTTCTTCCGGTTCCCTCTCTGAGGCGCCATTTGTAGTCTTTAAAAGGGCTGTGCGCTAAAAGCGAGGATCGGGCTAAGGACGGGTGCGCTACACACGTGACCTTCTTGTTTGGTGTCTCGTTCGACTTTTTTTTACAGTGTCATCCGGCGCTTCAAGGCTTAGAAGTAAAGGAGGTACACAGAGCAAGAAGGTTGTCATTCTCTCGTGCCCAGTGGTCTGTGACCTAACGGGCAGAGCTATCTGTAGAAGCGTAGGCAGACATTCTTTTCGTGGGAGGGGGGCACTTCGATCTGATGCAGGAACCGGGCAGGCAGATGCGGTCAGGTGTAATTCTGTACTCCGTTTGCTATGGCGAAAAAAACTGAAGGGGGGGAGGGGTGGGGGAGAGGCACGAACCCGGTGTGCCATCCCCTGGCGACACCACTGCGCTGGTTGTCTCCTGTTCTTGATTAAAAGCCCACACTGGGACATTATTTCTTTCGTTGAAGAAACTACCCATGTGAACGAAGAAAAAAAAACCTGCTTCGCATTACAACACGGAACACAATTCGCCGCGACGGCTCGGTTATGTCCGGATTCGTGGTACGCTGCTCGTGTTATGAAATGAACGAATCAATTTATTTCTACATTTACAAACATGACAATGTGCAGAATTTAATGACCCAAGGAATGCTTCCGATCCGATCTTAAATTTGGTCGTCTCGCATGTCTGTATACGCAGCACTCAAGTCACGCATGCTGAGAGAAAATGAAGCATTGCGACGCAAGACCTTACTTTACTTTAAGAAAAAAATGTATGGAACCGACAAGCACTCTTTCCAGGGGCCACATCAACTATAGAAAAATACAGAAAAGTTATAGAAAAAAAGTTTCATTCAACCCTAGTAGTGAGAAACGACCTAAATGACTTGCTTGAATCCGAAAGGCTAGCCCTTGCGATTCTCGTCAACATTATTGTGTGGATGATGCAGTAGTTCAATAGTTGTGTTCCAGTATTTGTACGAATTTTCAGTGTCAGCGAATTTATTGCCAAGACCTATAGTGCAGAATTTTGACGACATTCTGGATATACCGTGATTTGTCTTGTTTATTTTGTTTCGGCACCTTAATTGTGGCACTTTTAAGATTAAACACCTCTGAAGAAGAAAAAGTTTTTTGGCTCCAAAGTCATGAACATGGCCACAATATTCTTCGAATGCTCCCCCTTTTCTTTCATTCATCATCATCATCATCATCACCATCATCCTGAGTACGTTCACGGCAGTACAAAGGCCTCTCCCATGTTCCGCCAGTGAACTCGGTCATGTGCTTGCTGCTGCCACTTTATACCCGCAAGCTTCCTAATCTCATCTGCCCCATTACTTTCGGTCTCCCCTTAACCCGCTTGCAAACTATCAATTTATGCAATGCAATTGATAGTTGCAAATATGTTGCAACTAGTTGCAACTATGAAATTCATGCCAACTATCACTTGATGCAATCTCTGGCGTAGCAGTACCACAATCATATATATATAACAGATTCGTTTCGAGTAAAAAGAAAGTGTAGTATAAGGAATTTTCCGGCCTCAACGGTCTTCATAGTTCTGTGTTGTTAACGTGAGACGTGCGCCACTGCTTCCACCAGAAACAAAAGAAACGCTGATGTTTTTCTATTCTTCGGCGTCGTGCTTGCTGGGTGCACCGACATGTCCCAACAAGAAACGCGTTGCAATACGCACAGGTTCGTCACCGGTAAATTTTGTATTACGTACCGCTCACTTAATGGCAGTCCACCGTATGCAGCTGCGCAAACTAAACACGCCATTAACCTATAGCAGGGCTATGAGAGTTAAGGATAGCCTTTGGCGCGTGGCCTTCAGTCAGTGAGCGCACGATTTTATACGGATGCGTCGATCGTGAACTCGTCTTTGTGTAGGGCACAGACATCTCGCTTAGATGCCGGGCGCACACGTCGTGGGGTGGCCGTACTCGCATAACACCAACTAGACCTTCGTTTATCAGAGGCAGCACCAGGGGGAGGGAGCAGAACCTCTCACCTGAGCTTTCGAAAACTCCCCCTCCCCCAGCCCCACACAAATTCTAGCGCTGACACTGTCGGTTATGCTGCCCGTCTTCCGTTTCCTATATGCACAGCACTTGTGAGTTTTTCTTAGCTGCAAGAGTGTTCTTCTTAGCTGCAACAGCGATGCCAATGTTTGATCACATATGTGCTATATGCGTTTTTTATATGTTCATTGTTTATTTTGAGTAACGTCTTTTTTTATTTTATTCTTTCCCTGCAGAACCTATATATAACAACGGAGTAGCCGAGATAATGGGAACCTCAACCTCTCTACACTAAAACAGGTATAACAGAACAAAACAAATTATAGAAAGACGACCTTTAAAACTGCCTTTCTTTTTTCACGGCGTGCACTCTTGTGATTGAAAAACAAGGCTGCCGCGCTGGTCTAGTGGCTAAGGTACTCGGCTGCTGACCCGCAGTTCACGGGATCGAATCCCGGCTGCGGCGGCTGCATTTTTGATGGAGGCGGAAATGTTGTAGGCCCGTGTGCTCAGATTTGGGTACACGTTAAAGAACCCCAGGTGGTCGAAATTTCCGGAGCCCTCCACTATGGCGTCTCTCATAATCATATGGTGATTTCGGGACGTTAAGCCCCACAAATCAATCAACAAGGCTGCAGGGCACGGTATAACAACAGTGCTGATACATAGCAGCAGGGTTTATAACTTTTTCTGGCGTATCTTTTTTCTCCCTCTTATATCCCACACTTTTTGTGTTTAATTACAATATCCTAGTTTCGTCAAATCAACAATGTTACTTAAATTGTTTTTGCTTGAGTAATTAAAAAAATATGATCGCTTGGGAAAAAACGTCACGTTAATTGAACGAGCTAAAAAATGATAATTAGTATGCCTGCTACAGTTTCTGAAAGCTTACCATGTATTACAATAGAATGCAACGTATCTCTACGTTGCGTAACGCACATAATTTTGTTATTACCCATTCTTGACATGCAGTCGCAGCTTCCAAGCGCGGTTGTGTCGGCCGCGTTCCGATGGGAGGGGCTTAGCGATAGCTTATCGTCTTTAATATTCACGCAAATTACACGCTTTTATTCACCAATCAATCAGCCATTTCGTTCATATGCATAAAATACGGCTGGCGTATCGATGCGGATTGTGTTCGGGCTGGTGGCTCGATATGCCGAGCGCGGTTTTGTCATCACCTACAAATTATCGCTGCCATTGCCAAATTATGCACTACGCGAAGGTGTTCGCAAGCTAGCATGCATGGCACGCATACGCAATAAAGACATGTGAACGTCCATGTATCCGCAGGCGCACCTGCGCAATGCGGTGAAACGTTGTTCCGCTTATACGTTGCGTTTGATGACGGAGAGCCAAGTGCATATAAAAAGAAAATGCACGCGAACAGCTCTTGCTTTCTGCTGCATTGTGCTCCAGTATACAATTGTTGCGTAACAGCCACCCGCGAAAAAAAAGTATTCAGATAGAAAGATGACGTCATGAATACACGGGACCTCCGTGGCCCATGCAAATGAGAAACGCCTCTACATACGCGCCGGGGCCGGGCCCCGAATGCCTGGCCATCTTCGAAGCCAAGGTCTATCCCCCTGCGATACATATGCATATACGCGCGTCGAAAGGTCGCGCAACCCGTACATACTGCTGCGCGGACGAACCTTTCAACGCTGAATGCGGCGATAGCTAGTCCCATTTTTGTCGACATATATACTATATGCGTAAACCTTTGGTGAGGACCAAGAGAAAGTCGATCACAAAACTCCGCGTACAACTTCCGCTACAGCCGTGGACCCAAAGCGGCACGGAAAGTCGTACTTGCATGGACGGTGGTGTTGTAGCCGGAGCTGCAACTCGCACACTCGGTCGGCTCTGCACGTCAGACCACCTCTTTTCGTTTAATTAGTATATGTCGCCACGAGTCCGTCGTTTCCATCTCGAAAAAAAAAAGCGAAGTAGAATGCGAGGTGCGCGTTCGTTTGTACTGTCTTTCCAAGAAGACTCGACACGTGTGGGAGGAAACACTCTTCTCATCTTGCTGTCCAAGGGCACTGTTTGTATCAACGCAAAAATGTTTCCTGATCCAGAAAAAGTCGCTCTCTTGAATGCGCTCAGCGCAAAGAACACACTTCGCTATTGACTACAATTATTCCAACCACAACGGCATTGTTAAGGTAGCAGATAACTTCCCCTAGAGTCTGTAGAGTTTGCAGATAAGTTAGCAATCTTCAAATTAAATCAAAGAAGAAGGAGACAATAAAGTTCCATGGGGTTGGAAAATCGGTTAGAGATATTCTCCGCGGAAATGTGGCCGGACAAGACGGCATAATTACCTTCGATTTAATCAAATATGGAGGTGATCTTACGTCGGAGAAACTCGTGACACTACACTTAATGTTTCAAAACATGAAGGGTATACCAGTGATATAGAAAAATACTAACATTATATTAATGCTCAAAAAAGGATGCGTTCAAAGTTTGGAGAATTACAGACGCACCAGCTTACTTCTGTTGAATTAAAAAATATATAGAAAGGTGATAACCGCGATAACGACAGCACTCGACTTTAACCAACTTAGAGAGCAGGCCCGCTTCAGGAAAAAAAAAAAATTCTCCATACAATGGGGCGCCCCGCCGCGGTGGACTATAGTGGCTAAGGTACTCGGCTGCCGACACGCAGGTCGTGGGATCGAATCCCGGTTTCGGCGGCTGCATTTCCGATGGAGGCGGAAATGTTGTAGGCCCGTGTGCTCAGATTTGGGTGCACGTTAAAGAATCTCAGGCGGTCAAAATTTCCGGAAACCTCCACTACGGCGTCTCTTATAAACATATGGTGGCTTTGGGGCGTTAAACATGCAATTTCTCAACGACATCACACCTAGCGCACCTTGGTTTAACTTCTCTTTCTAAACGACTCGACATGGAGTCTCTCAAACTTTTTCATTTCTTTCTCAATTTGCCCCCATATTGATCGCACAACAACTACATAACCCTTGCAAAAACAACATTCACCAGAAACAGCCATATACTCAACGTATCTGTGTTTTATCATCGCACATACTTCTCAAAATACACTTTTTTCCCCGGTGTATTGAAATATGGAATACCATACCAGGTGACATTCGCTCATTAGAAAAAGATGAATTTTTGATGGCACTAAAAGACAGCATACACTAATACTTACTTCTAACTTTGTAATGGTTGTATAATTAACTTTAGAGCATTTTTCGTAATTTTTGATCTGTCATAGTTTGTATTTATTTTAATTATTCTCAGTTTCTTGTATTTTTTCTGCTCTGTACCCCCTCCTGCGATATCCCTGTAACCGGGCTGCAGTATGTGAAAATAAAATAAAATAAGTAAAAATAAATATCAATAAATTTATAAAATGGATCATAGTCATGTGAGTAATCAGGTAATGAAGAGATCTGCCAAGTACAGCAGCCCTCTTGTATAGATTTTACGAATTACGAAAATGTGTTTGAATCAATAGAGCTATCAGCAGTATTTTAGGCGACGTGTGTACCAAGGTGCTTTTGAAACACATAAATGCTTTAGTTATAACATCCACAAAGACGCCACTGCTACCCTGCTTCTCCACGAAAAATGACAACAAAATTGCGATCGAGAAATGCGTCAGACAAGGAGGCACGATCTTCCCAAGCACTGACAGACAGGGACCACAGAAAGAGGGCGGAACGTGCGCTACTCACGACTATTTCGGAAACATGTCGTTTAGCTATGAAAACAGCAAACATCGCCTAAAAACCCCATCGGAAGCGACAGCCTGCATCGTTCAGATTCGCAATTTCCTTCGCACTTAGAGCAATCACTGGCACAATTCGTATTTTTCATATTTTTCCTAGCAATCGGCCAGGCTTCGACAATTTCTCTCGCACCCCTATCGCCGTTGCTATACAAAACGAGACGCTCAGTGAACAGAGGTCGGCAGCCGCAGTCATTACAATGTACGGATACGTGCCCGTCATGGTACGCGTTCTGTTTGTACTCTCTGAGCCTATCATTCAGGCGTCTGCCTGTCTGCTCGATATACACTTTGCCGCACGAGAATAGGAATCGATAAATAACACTTAGTGTACTTACCGCGAAAAGACCCTGGTGATTCTTCGAGCAGTCTTCGCGGCGTTTTTTGTGAAAATGTTAAATACAGCAGCTCATATTTTTGCGGAGCGCAAAACACCACATCTGCCTCCACTTTGCTGGCAACCTTCTTCAGTTTGTGGAATGACTCGTGCATGCATATATGTCACGGATACTATCTTCCACCTGTTTCCACTACGTCTGCTCTAGCTTGCCGGTTCTTTTAATTTTCATAACGCCTTTTTCGACACTGACAGGAGCATGTGAGCAGGGGTACCCTGCATTCAGCTTGATTGATATGTGGGGTTTAACGTCCCAAAACCACCAAATGATTATGAGAGACGACGTAGTGGAGGGCGCCGGAAATTTGGATCACTTGGGGTTCTTTAACCTGCATTCAAACCTGAGCACGCGGGTCTACAACAATCCCGCCTCCATCAGAAATGCAGCCGCCGCAGCAGGGATTCGATCCCGCGATCTGCGGGTCAGCAGCCGAGTACCTTAGCCACGAGACCACCGCGGCGGGGCTACCCTGCATTCAGCAGCCGCTGTTTTTGTCTGGAGAAGTTGACTTTCATTCGGTGGGGGAAAGACTTGCGCAGTGCTCGCACTCAGTTAAAACAAACAAACAAACAAACAAACAAACAAACGAACGAACGAACGAACGAACAAACAAACCCACAAAAGGCCATTAGTTACAATAAGCAACGAAAAAAACCAGGTGGGGCAAACGCCTGGAAATTTCGCAAGGCTAGATCCACCGGCAATACCTACAACGTCCGAATTCTAATAATCCTAATTGCGCAGTGCATTTACGAAACGAAGGTTGGCAATTGCGCGCTTCACTAACTTTGAATGTGCTGATGTACGCGGAAGTGGCCTTTTATTCTAGTGCAGGGGATATTCCAAATAACGATGGCTGCTAGTCAAAGTTAGTCGGATGCCTAAAAACTAGATCACATTATCAACAAGAACTTCATGCGTAATAGCTGGCTCGTCAAGGCACTCGCGAAACAAGGAAGTGACATTACTGCACGCAGTCAAGTGTTACTTGAATAAAACTCATACAGCACAAGATAGTCGTCAACGAACCTAAAATGCGTGAATTCGTCATATTTTCTTTTATGCGTCTGTCCAGATGGCCGAGAAACTAATATCTGATTGATTTATTTGATTAATATGTGGGGTTTAACGTCCCCAAACCACCATATGATTATGAAAGATGCCATAATAGATGGCTCCAAAAATTTCGACCACCTGGGGTTCTTTGACGTCACCCAAATCTGAGCACACGGGCCTACAACATCTTCGCCTCCATCGAAAATGCAGCCGACAGAACCGGGATTCAATCCCGCGACATGCGGGTCAGCAGCCGAGTACCTTAGCCACTAAACCAGCTTGGTGGGGCAGCGTTTCATATAAAAAAAATATGGGAAAGAAGTGTGTTAGCCAAGCATCGGTCACACTGTCTGATAAAGAATTCGACTTCTTTAAAGGCACGTGTAGGTATCCTCCTACAGTTGCATGATGTCAACCTGAAAATTTGGTGTAAGTGTATTACAGTGAGAGCTGTTATGAGATCAAAACACGGGTCTCACGGAAAAACCGTAACCGTAACCAGTATCGAAAGAAAGAAACGCCAGTGCTTGAAACTCGTTTTTAAACTGGCCTTAGGCAGGTTTGATATCGGGAAGGAAATCTCGTTAATATGAGTAGTAAAGCGTTTTAGAAAATCAAAGGAACAGCCAGGTGTCACACAATGCAAATTGCACAACGAGTGGGTCTGCCGATGCTCCAAATCATTAGAAAACTTGGTCAACTGGATTCCCGAAAAGTGTGCAGCAGATACCACGCTTCTCCAAATGACGAAGGATAGCATAGTGAATTCTGAACTCCTACAAAAAAATTATGATTATTACGTAGTGGGTACCCAGCAGTGTGCATGTAGCAGTTAGCCAAAGAGTGTATAAAAAAGGCTCTGAAAGGCCGCTCTTCTACATCTTTCACCGTCACTGAGCTGTGCGTTCCGCGCAGGCCTGCTGTTTTTTTTTTTTTATGGTGTAATGTGAACATATATCTTTAGTTTTGTTTAGTAGCTGCTCAGGACCACCCGGGGGGGGGGGGGTGGTTGTCAGTCTCGAAGATAAATGTGAATTTGGTTGTTTTCAATAAATCAGTTGTGAGTTAGCGCCCGTGGCGTCTGTCTCTTCTGGTCCATGTTTTTTTTTTTTTTTTTGCGCAAGTAATAGCCATGAACCAGTACCAACTCGCCCAACTTTCGGTACTCTTGATACATGAAGCTTCAGTGTTTAGCAGTTGACAACGTTAACAGAATTACAGCATATCCACGGAACGAACGATGATGAGTGGGGCGTAGCATCGGTCAATTCGTCCATGCGTCAGTCCATCCGTACGTGCGCCCGTTCGGGCGTCCATTAGTGCGACGGTCCGTCCGTTTGTCCCTGTGTCTGTCTGTCGGTTCATGCGTCCGTCCGTCCATCTAGTGAACACTTCAAGTACCGCCATCTCGCTTTTTGTATCATATATTCATCATATACAAGTACCGCAATCCAGCGGACAATCCAAGAACTAAACGAAAGTATGTATCACATTTCTGCTGCAAGCGTTTTGTTACCACCGAGAGCGTGATAACAACGCCGGGCTACGTTTTCCGTAACAAGGGGAGTAGCGGATGTGTGCCCGAGAGAGTGGGTATGTGCCACAGGATACGTACTACGACAACTGGACGCACAAGCCACGCCACAAGGAGCTTCGCATCCCCCCCCCCCCCCCCCGAAAAAAAAGGGCAAAACCCCCGTACAGTGCGAATCCCTGATATGCGAAGCACGAGTGAGGGAGGTTGTTATGTCACTTTAAAATCAACACAACTTTACGAGGCAGACGTAAATTATGCCGCATATGGCTTCCGTGTCTTGATTATCATGTTTGCGCTTGGCATTTGTGTTCGTCGTCCATTCACGCCACGTAATACCAAATTCGACATGCGTGAAGCTAGCGAAACAGCCGAGAGCACGCTATGAGCGTAGCATGTAGTCATGTTTTACATGACACGCATATCATGACTATCCTGTTTGGACGTGTCCATTACCTTTGTTGTCCATTTATGTTACGTAATACAGAATTTGGTATATGTGGAGCTGGCAAAACAGTCGCGATCACGATATGAGCGAAGCATGCAGTCATGTTCGTACATGACACGCCTGTCATGATTATTATTTTTGCACCAGTCATATACCTTCGTCATACATTGATGTGACGTAACACTAAATTTGGTATATGTGAAGCTCGCAAAACGACCCCGAGCGTACAATGAGCGAGGCATGTGGTCATGTTTTACACGACATGCATGTCAGATTATTATCATGTTTGGACGTGTCATTTATTTTCATCGTCCGTTCGCTTCACGTAATACCAAATTTGGTATATAAGAAGTTACCCAAACGGCCGCGAGGGCATCATGAGTGTGGCATGTAGTCACGTTCTTACATGACACGCATGTTATGATTATCATGTTTGCACCAGTCATGTACGTTCGTCATCCGTTCACGTCACATAACACAAAATTTGGTATATGTGAAGCTAGCGAAACGACTTCGAGCGCACCATGAGCGTGGCGTGTGGCCAGGGCTGACATAACATGCATGTCATGATTTCCACATTAGGGCCTATCACTTATGTTCGCCATGCAGTCATGTGGTACCATACCAGTTTTGCAATATGCCATGTGAACGAAACCACCGCAAGAGCAGCAAGACGATGCCACACCATGGTGGTCTAGTGGCTAAGGTACTCTGCTGACACTCAGGTCACGGGATTGAATCCCAGCTGTGGCGGCTGCATTTTCAATGGAGGCGAAAATGCTGTAGGCCCGTGTGCTCAGATCTGGGTGCACGTTAAAGAACCCCAGATGGTCAAAATTTCCGGAATCCTCCACTACGGGGTCTCTCATAATCATACGGTGGTTTTGGGACGTTAAACCCTACGAATCAATCAATCATCAAAGCCGCAAGACGATGAAATGTAAGTTATGACATTCATGACATACATGCCATTATTTTCATGTAAAGACTAGTCACTTATGCTACCATACAGTCATGTTACGCCATAGCAATTTTGGTATAGATACCATAATCGGAACGGCCGGGAAAGGTAAATGTCGTTGGTGGATAGATAGATAGATAGATAGATAGATAGATAGATAGATAGATAGATAGATAGATAGATAGATAGATAGATAGATAGATAGATAGATAGCGTCAGACCCCGAAGTTCGCTAAGAAGGGCTTCGCATTTAAAACATTCTGACAGAAAACTATCCCAAGATAGATAATAATATTACGGAAAGGCAGGGAGGTTAACCACAAATTGGAGCATCTATCTGGTTTGCTACCCTGCTCTAAGGTAAGGGAGAATGGGGAACAAAGATGACAGTTGACGTTAATAGGAATAAGCATTGCAGCAATGTGCAGTGACACACCGTATTTTCATGGCCAAAATGCATCACTCCGCTCGATGTTCGCGATGACCTTCGCTAATCCTGATGAGTCAGCGATACATTTCGGTCCCCTTGTGGAGCACAGTGGGTCTGTCGGCGCGGCGGACTCTTCGTACAGGAGGGCGGACTCTTCGCTATGCATTCATTGTCCTCACTCTTGCTTAGGGGAAATTTCTTCACGATGATCTTGTCGTTGTTCTGACTAAATATGTTCAAAAAAATCCCCCGCCTCTTCTTTTCGGGCATAACTGGCTCCACTGGCTCTTCCATTGGGATCGTCACCGAGGGTGGCTCTGGACTTGGAGCCATAGCACTCTCCATAGTTACCACCTCAGACCTCTCAATGCACTTGATGACGTCGATGTTATCGCTGACCTAGTGAAACTTTTCGTACGTTGTTCGCTGAAGGTGGCTCTCATAGCAGCCGTACGGCTGGTGACAGCTCACCCTCGTCACCTGTTCGCACTGGTTGGGGCTGTCGAGCGTGGTCGTCGACTGACTGTGGACCACGGCGGCGGGTTCCAGAGGCAGGAATTCCGAGCGAAGGCAAGCCGCCGTCCACGTGTCCTCCACCTGCGAGCGCAGCCCAGGTGACGAAAAAGAACCACGCAGCGTGGTCTTGGCGCTGGTACAGAGCCGAGGGTCCGAATGTGTCACGCTCTTGACTGACGGTGAAGGCGGGTAGACCAACGACTTTTCCTCCACGAAAACTGGCGCGCGAGAGCTTCGAGCCCGGGCTTGCACAGCCGGCTGTACGGCATCATCGGTTCCCATGGCCCTTCGGGCTTGTAGAATGCTGTCGCCAACGTCGACACCGCCAGCCTCATGATGATAAAAAGGAAGTACGGTGCGTTGGTCGTCATGGCAAGGGTGACCGATCTGCCAGCAAAAACAAGGAATGTACCGATCCAGATGAGGAACGACATGAGCACCACGCGCAGGTTTAGCCGGTACTCCGGCGGCGGCATGATCTCGTTCATGCTGCCGCCACTCGAGCACGACCTGCCATTTCCGCAGACTGGGCGGAACGCAACAGCTCTGGAAATGCTTAAGATGTTGTGCGCGACGCCTCGATGGAGCCGCGAGAACCTCATGACTTGTGGGAACGGACCGTTGTTCTGCGCTGCACGTTCGCTCCAATGGCTGACCTCCTGAAACCACGCGAGCGAGTGATGATGATGATTATGACCTCAGATGAATGGCGCTCACCCACAAGGGGGGATGGCCTTAAAACCGGGTGGCAGAATACATAAATGAAGCTTAAACTAATCTGAAAAATTACTTTAGAGATAAAACTATGAATAAATAAAAATGGTTGCTGAGCAAGTGGTCAAACCATCTCTTGTTCCTGATAAACATAACAATGAATTATAAACTAAAGATCTGACAAGTTTTGGATTCAGTAGCACGGTAATCTTTTTGTTGCCTTGATGTAGTGAAACACATAGAGCATACATCCTTATAGCAGTAACCCAATAAAGTGCCGCCAAGTGATAAAAGTACTGTAGCGTTTACTTCTATTCCTAACTTCTGGAATGGGGCTTCTAAAACTCTTTTTATCTGATTAGAATAACGACGACAGAATAAAAATAAATTATCAATCGCTTCAATTTTGTTGAAAAAATGCACAATGGTTACGTCTTAAGTCCAGCTTTGTTTAAAAAATAATTTTGTTGTGAAACTGCACAGCGTAATCTGGTATACGTACCTTTTAACTGGCGAGAACACACCACTGTTTATTCCAGCAATGCCTCATATGCTCGAAATCTTTGAATTGATCTAATTTACCCATTCCCCATTGCAAACAAGCATTTCTAATCTTTAACGCAGTCACGTAAGCCGTATCTGGTAAAACGGGGATGATGGGTCCACTCAGGGATGCTGCTAAATTTTGTTAACGGTGGCCTGGTACCCATAGCAAATGCAGTTTTTGTACGTTTTTCGGTATTAAATGAGAAAACGTATTCATCAGCTCTCCAGTCATCTCCAGCATTGCTATCAGCCTTACCCATGGATTCACATTTACACTCACGTCTATTCACAGGTATTCTAAAGCAGGGGCTCAGTATACATTGTTTCAGTATTTATTATTTAAAGGCGAGAATTACGAAGGGGGATGATTTGACCTCCCCCACCAACTCTTCTGGAGAATTCTTTTTATATTTTATCCTGTCATCTCTTCCAAGAAAGAAAAATCACAGGCCTGTGTGGAAGGCGCAGCACAGTCAAAGCGAAAGCTCTATGTAGAAGAGCGGCCTTTCAGAGTCTTTTCTAAACACTCATTCGATAACTGCTGCAAGCACACTTGCTTGATAGCCACTACGGTATTAATAATAAAAAGTTTTGTGTAGTAGGCTGGCAATTTCTCTTTTATTTTTCGTCATTCTTCTGAGAAGCGTGGTATTCTCCAGACACTTGCTAGATATTTTGTGCCAATTGTTCACGCAGTGGCCGATGACGATGAGGAATTGTGCCTAAAGTGGGTATGCGCCACAGCTAACAGGTGAACAAGTAGAAGCTTTTGTAATAGGTTGGAGCATTGAACGACTAAGTCGTTACGCTATTCGCATTGTGTGACGACTGGTTGTTCTTTCGCTGTTTTAAAACGCTTTATAAGTCGATTTAACGTGATTGATTTCCCGACGTCACACCTGCTTAAGGCAAGTTTGCCAACGACGCCCAAGCACCAACGTGGTTGAGTGGTAGAATACCGCCCTTGTTCACCGCGGACCAGAGTTTGAGCCCCACTGTGTCATAAATACTAAGTTTTTCTTTCCTGATTTCTTGCGTTGTGGTTACGGACACCGACGTCAGCGGTGGGCAAATACGGCTGCGCATGACCCGAGTTGTGGTCTCATAACAGCTTTCGCTGTAAAAGGGCCTTCGTGAATTGGAAGCACTCGTAACTTGTTTTGAAGATACTATGTCAAACTGCACCAAGAAGAGCACCGATTACGTGATATATTGGTGTTAAAAAGCATTGACACCATGGTCGAGGAAGCTAATTTTATGCTGACGGTCTTATGAGTCGACTAACTCGGACTCTCTCACACTGGCAAATAGAGCCTTGAGTTTGAGTCTGAGTGAGTCCGGGTGAAGAAAAGTTTCGTGAGTGAGTTATACGAGGGCGTCAAAAGCTTTAAATATTTTTCATGAGTGAATCTGACTGGGCTCCACAAGTTTTGCCGACCTATGCATGTGAGATACGCAATGTATGCACGGTATACGTACGGCACGCGTCTTGCTATCGCTTTCTGCAACCATGCTCGAACCTAACAGACTTCTTGAAATGCTCAGCGACAGTAGCCACTGCAACAACGGGAACACCTACATCTAAAAGACGCATGACCTGTGCGTTAAAGCTATGAATCATTTTGTGCTCACATGATTTCGTGAGGGCCGAGTTAGGACAAGACATGGCTACACTGTTCATCGCAACTGTCCATTGCTTCGACGACAAACCTAAAAGTGGGGTTGAAGATCTTAGAGAATACTGCGAGTATACGTTGTCCTTCTTGAAAGTTAACGAAATGCCCAGAAATTGTATTCCAATAATCTGATGCTTATCTCTAGTGGAATTCAGTCCTCCTTCATTTTATTAAAATTTATCGCTTGATGGGGTTACCACAGTTTCAAAGTCTTTGCCCTTACAAATATAAAGGAATCGTCTACATAACGAAAAATCTTAATAATAGAATTGCCTAAAGCGTCTTCTAAACGTTTGCCAATATTGCTATGTATATACAACTAAGAACCGCAGGGTCGTTCAGTGCCGCGAATCTATTCTGAAGCGAAACTCTGAATTCATGTACTTTGCCTTTCAACGATAGGTCATTGATTTGCTTCTTGCGTATCAGTTTATCTCTGTGTTTTTTGAGTCTAGTTGAATTCGAGCTCTTACCATTCTATGGTCACGTACTGCGTCGTATCTTGGCAACCATTTATAGATGCTGTACAATGTCCGAGTTTGAACACAGAATAAAGTTCACTTAATGTTTAGTTTCGCCATTCGGACTCCGCCATGTCCACTAATGGTTAGCCCGTTTTCTGTAGAAGATATTGAAGATCCGTAAATAATACGTTCAGCGAACTCAACTACGGTTATTACTTTCCTCTAGAATTTCCAAACCCGATGCCAAACTTCCCCACTGCATGGTTTCCGGCCTGCTTCTTGTCTACTTTGGCATTATTGTCGCCCATCAGAATAGTACACTGTGTCTTTACTTTATTAAAGGCTGACTGAGTCTGCATAGAAATGCTCAACCAAATGATTAATATGACTCGATGTAGGCGCGTAGGCCTGTACCTCCTACATATTATACCTTGTGTTAAACTTAATTGTGATACCACCCTTTCGCTGATACTGTGGTATTCCTCTGTGTTGCCAGTGATAATTTCGAGTATGAGAATCCCCACCCTTTTTTCTTTTGTTTCAACTAATCCCTGGTAGCATAGGACGTGTCCATTCTTCAGCACTGTATAAGCCTCACTTGTCCTCCTAACTTCGCCGAGCCCTATAAATCCCATTAACCACTTTTTAATTAATCGAATAGCACAGCTAATTTAAACACAATGGTGTAACACTCACAACAAAATAAAAATGACACAGCATGTCTAAACAACCTGCAAAAAACTCTTCGAAAACTTCGGTATATATCTCGGACGCATGTTTAGCTATTCGATAAAGAATTCGGACTGACTGCAGTGTTGTTCCGTGCAGGGAATTTTTCTTTTTTCGGGGATTTTTCACCCGCCATTTTGAGCCAAAAGGAAAAAGGTAATTTTCGTGATATTGCAGAAAAACTTAAGAATGATCAAGTTTTTCTATGAAGACTGATAATTAGTGATCACAGTTCGCCTTCATCGACATGCAGTCGGTTATGGCGCATGCACAACGCCAGAATAGTCTTTGAAATTAGTTTCTGATATTCACGTGGAGCAGTTTTTCGTTCATTGTTGGTGTTAGACTTGAAGCCCACCATGTACAGTGTACTAAGAGTATAAAAATTGATAAAATATTTTTAGAGAAATATTATGTCAACTATACTTTGCTTGTTAGTTGGCCATTGTTATATGTTTGTGCCTGGAGAGAGTTAGCAGTGTGGATGAATAAATAAAAAAATAATAAAATAAATAAATAAATAAGTAAAGTCGCACTTTTGTTGTGTGGCAGTGGAGGGGTTAGTCATCATTTAAAAAATCGCCCGTACGAGAGACATATAATTTTAGTATGTGTGTGCGTGGATTGGGGCAGAAATCAATACTGTTGCACAGGAAAATGTGCTGAGAATTTCGTCAACTTTTTCGAGGCAAAATGCACGAAATCAGGAATTTTCATGTCTCTGAATGGGGATTCTTCGGCGTAGAACGGAACATCACTGACTGGCAGTGCTTAAAACTTTGGCAACGCTCAGATGTGCTCCAATTGTTTGGTCACGTTCCCACAGGCACGATGTGTGTTAAAATCTGCTTTAAAAAAGCAAAAAAGTGTTTTGTTTTGTCGCTATATGACCACGTTTCTGCGCATGTTTTATCAGTGAAGCCTACAACCATGTCATCCTTCTGCATAACATAGTTCACACAGGTTCTTGTGTTCTTCCTTCGTTGCATCTCCTACACACCACACCAGGTGATTTCATCCAGTATTATGAATGTTTCTTATAAAAAAGCACGCGTAAAGAAGAGAACATAAACAGCAAAGAGCGCTCTTAAACGTTTACTTCTTGGAAACAAATATATACGCCTTGAAAATTCATTAAGGAAAAATCGATGCCAACCAGCTCAAGCATTCACCTCTTTAAAGATCTCCTAAATGTTTTGCCCGTTAATATTATAATCCAATTTGCTTTCGTTTTTTTTTTACTCGCAGAACGTGAAATTATCGAATGATCTTGATGAGTTTTTGCGCAGATTTGGTGCTGAGGACTTTAAAAAAATCATAAATGTTTTTTTTTGTTAAATTGTATTTTTTAAGGTGCTTAACATCTGAATTTGAACCTGTTGCGTCTCAAAAACTGGGGGAGCATTAGTGGTAAATAATAAACTTTAAGACCTATTCTTATCTCCTTCAACCTATCGGGGAATGAATTTTTTTTTTTCATTTTGAGGACAAATTTGACCAGCTCTCCTCTATAGAACCCTTTCCCCTTTCCATGTCGCCGCCGGTCCGATGAACCTCGTGCCGGTGACGTGCCGCCGTGGAACCACCAGCGTGCCACCGCCGGTGATTTCGGCACCAGCGCACAGGTCTATCAGCACCTGCCGTTGAGTTGGAGAAATACCAGTAGCGCCTGGCTCAAGAGGCGAAAAAATTCACCTGCTGATGAATTGAAGTACCAGGAGTGCCTGGCTTACAAGTAAAAAAATTCAATGAACTTCAGCGTCAACGTTCAAGACCTTTATTTAAAACTATTGTAGATGCAGTGTACACTGCGTTTGTTCATCTACTTTTTTGACTTTTTGGTGGGGCTGTTGTCGCCGTCACCCGTCACCATCTGCACGCGGAGTCGATTCCTTCCGCGCCCTGGAGTGGCAACCATGTATTGTGGTGGCGGGTAATAATGCAGGCAAACTCCTGCAGGTTGGCCTTCACGAGCGGCAGCGTCCGGAAGTGGTCGTCCCCGCTGGACTGTGGGCAATAGTCCTGCAGCGACGTCTGGCTCGCCTTCTCAACACCCGCACTGCTGTTCCTCGCCGGACTCCAGCTCGGAGAGGCCCAGATCTCTTTTTCCTCGGGGTGTGCGGCCGACGAGGCGGCCATCTTGGATGTCGTGGTTCGTCGACTGCTGCTCTCGCTGACGCTGCCTTCGGCTGCGCTGTGTGTCCGGAATGGCGGGGTCGTCGAGTCCGGATGCAATCCCTCGTCCCAGTTGGACTTCGACTTAGGAAACCCCTCGGTCAGGAACTGCTGGTCGGCGTCCTTGGGAGACGTGTAACCGACCAGCGACATGCGACTTCCTCCGGAAGACAACCCCGATGACTCCGATCCACTTATCATGGGGCTGCTGCTTCCAGGAGAAGGCTCATCGGGCAGCGGAGACGTCTGTTCGTTCCAGAAGAAAGCTAGGCCAGAGGTGGTGGCGCCATCGACTCCCCAAGAAGAACCGCTAGACTCAGAAGAGTTCAGCATGCCCATGACCTGGGCGCCAGCAGTCTGCTGCCCCACTTTAGTAGCACTGACGTGGCGGGCTACGAGGGCCTGCTCACCTTTCGACGCACTTGTTTTGGCGGTCTTTTTTTCGTGGGACGCCCTTCTCTGAAAAGCAGCGGCGTCGCCATCCACCTTATGCTTGTGCATGATTCCGTAGGGGTTGTTCGCCTCGCTGGTGTTTCGCTCGATGTTCGCGATGACATTCGCGAATCCTAATGAGTCAGCGATACCTTTCGGTCCCCTCGTGGAGCACTGTGGGTCTGTCGGCGCGGCAGACTCTTCGTACAGGAGGCTTGCTATGCATTCATTGTCCTCGCTCTTGCTTAGGGGAAATTCCTTCACGATGATCTTGTCGTTGTTCCGACTAAATATGTTGCAAAAAATCCCCTGCTTCTTCTTTTCGGGCATAACTGGCTCCACTGGCTCTTCCATCGGGACCGTCATCGAGGGGGGCTTTGGACTTGGAGCCATAGCACTCTCCATAGTTACCACCTCAGACCTCTTAATGCACTTGATGATGTCGATGTTATCGCTGACCTTGTGGAACTTTTCGTACGTTGTTCGCTGAACGTGGCTCTCATAGCAGCCGTACGGCTGGTGACAGCTCACCCTCGTCACCTGTTCGCACTGGTTGGGGCTGTCGAGCGTGGTCGTCGACTGACTGTGGACCACGGCGGCGGGTTCCAGAGGCAGGAATTCCGAGAGAAGGCAAGCCGCCGTCCACGTGTCATCCACCTGCGAGCGCAGCCCAGGTGACGAGAAACAACCGCGCAGCGTAGTCATGGTGCTGGTACAGAGGCGAGGGTCCGAATGTGTCACGCTCTTGACTGACGGTGAAGGCGGATAGACCACTGACTTTTCCTCCACGAAAACTGGCGCGAGAGCTTCGAGCCCGGGCTTGCACAGCCGGCTGTACGGCATCATCAGTTCCCATGGCCCTCCGGGCTTGTAGAAAGCTGTCGCCAACGTGGACACCGCCAGCCCCATGATGATAAAAAGGAAGTACGGTGCGTTGGTCGTCATGGCAAGGGTGACCGATATGCCAGCAAAAACAAGGAATGTACCGATCCAGATGAGGAACGACATGAGCACCACGCGCAGGTTGAGCCGGTACTCCGGCGGCGGCGTGATCTCGTTCATGCTGCCGCCACTCGAGCACGACCTGCCATTTCCGCAGACTGGGCGGAACGCAACAGCTCTGGAAATGCTTAAGATGTTGTGCGCGACGCCTCGATGGAGCCGCGAGAACCTCATGACTTGTGGGAACGGACCGTTGTTCTGCGCTGCACGTTCGCTTCAATGGCTGACCTCCTGGAACCGCGCGAGCGAGTGATGATGATGATTATGACCTCAGATGTATGGCGCTCACCCACAAGGGGGGATGGCCTTAAAACCGGGTGACAGAATACATAAATGAAGCTTAAACTAATCTGAAAAAATTACTTTAGAGATAAAACTATGAATAAATAAAAATGGTTGCTGAGCAAGTGGTCAAACCATCTCTTGTTCCTGATAAACATAACAATGAATTATAAACTAAAGATCTGACAAGTTTTGGGTTTATTAGCACGGTAATCTTTTTGTTGCCTTGATGTAGTGAAACACATAGAGCATACATCCCTATAGCAGTAACCCAATAAAGTGCCGCCAAGTGATAAAAGTACGATAAAAGTACGTGTAGCGTTTACTTCTATTCCTAACTTCTGCAATGGGGATTCTAGAAATTGTTTTATCTGATCAGAATAACGACGACAGAATAAAAAGAAATTATCAATCGCTTCAATTTTGTTGAAAAAAAATGCACAATGGTTACGTCTTAAGTCCAGCTTTGTTTAAATAATAACTTAGTTGTGAAACTGCACAGTGTAATCTGGTATACGTAACTTTTAACTGGCGAGATACACACCACTGTTTATTCCAGCAATGCCTTAAATACTCGAAATCTTTGAATTGATCTAATTTACCCATTCCGCATTGCAAACAAGCATTTCTAATCTTTAACGCAGTCACGTAAGCCGTATCTGGTAAAACGGGGATGATGGGTCCACTCAGGGATGCTGCTAAATTTCGTTAAAGTATAATCCACGGTGGCCTGGTACCCATAGCAAATGCAGTTTTTGTACGTTTTTCGGGATTAAATGAGCAAACGTATTCATCAGCTCTCCAGTCTTCTCCAGCATTGCTATCAGCCTTACCCATGGATTCACGTTTATACTCATGTCTATTCACAGGTATTCTAAAGCAGGGGCTCAGTATACATTGTTTCAGTATTTATTATTTAAAGGCGAGAAGGACGAAGGGGGATGCATTAACCTCCCCCACCAACTCTTCTGGAGAATTCTTTTTATATTTTATCCTGGTAACTGCGTAAGAGCGGTCGAGCAATGTAGTCCGACTACGTAGCTTACCCCCCATGTGCGCATGCGTCGTTATTCTTCGATGCGCGGCCACGCTAGTTGCACTGGCGTTCCGCGGAGCGCGGCCAAGCTGAGCCGTGTTCACCCTGACAGTGCACGGCACTGTACTTTCATGCGGCGTCCGGGCTTCTGTCTTGAGCTTTCCATACGATTGATTGATTTGTAGGGTTTAACGTCCCAAAACCACCATATCATTATGAGAGACGCCGTAGTGGAGGGCTCCGGAAATTTCGACCAGCTGGGGTTCTTTAACGTGCACCCAAATCTGAGTACACGGCCTACAACATTTCCCCCTCCATCAGAAATGCAGCCGCGACAGCCGGGATTTGATCCCGCGACCTGTGGGTCAGCAGCCGAGTACCTTAGCCACTAGACCACCGTGGCGGGGCGCGCTTTCCATACGAATACTGATGTAATTAAACTTAATCAGTCGAACTTATTTAATCAGGAAAGTGATCGTCGTGATTTTGGTGCCCTTTCACTTGAAGGTATTTAATCTACCCGATGATGCCGGACATCGCTGATTAGCTATGCTACCGACAATAATAATGGAAAATTCTGTTTGAACTAAAGTAGCAGAAATTACTTCACATGATGTATTTTCAAGTTCACTGCAGGGTCTGCCGTAGCGTAAGTACGAAAGGGTGTTACGAACCTATTTTATACTGCGTACCCCCAAGTGGCAAGTGAATTGCGTTTTCATTGTAATGTTGAAGAATCTGCGTTCTCTCTTGAAACATTGTATTCCCCACCCTCCTCGCCCCCAATGCAATGCCCCTTGGGCGCGAAAGGTATTAAATAAAATAACTAAAATAATCGGAATAGGCTTGCTTAACCTCCCCTCTTTGCTTCTGGCGTCTGGAACAATGCAAGATGGCAGCTATAGGGAATAAACCGCATGGTCACAGCGTGGACGAAGGCAATGAATCGTGCGTCATGCTCCGAAAGAGATGTAGCTCTACGCACCATATGTCAGGAGCTGAAACGTTGCGATGAGCTTCCCGTGTAATCGAGGCCTTGTGAAAAGGATTCGAGCTATTAACCATGCACAATGCACCTGGAGCCACAGAAATCAGCAGCTGGGCTTTTCGCCAGCTGCGAGTACGATACTGGTACGCGTATAATGATGATATTCGAGAGGCGCCGCTTGCAAGCACAGATGTTTCAGAATCATGCATAGAGCGTTGCTCTCCATCATAAAGGCTCACTATGTCCTTGAAATATTCTATATAAGGGTAAAAATAACTAAGCACCTGAGCTACGATGCCAATGGTCAAACTAAGTCGCATTTTCTAAAGCGCAGCTCGGAGAATATTGAATGTAGCGCATGTATATTTATTTGTATCTGCAGGTAGTCGTAAGCTTTCGAAACATACACGAAGTGGGTTATAACGGTAACTGAAAAAATCTTCTTTGTGGTATATGCCATAAAATAATTATTGAACTGTGTGTGATTCGAAGCGGAAGTCAGTATTTCTAATCAAAATTAAAACCCGTAATTGACTAAAATGAAGAAAATCACAATCAGCAAAACTTCGTTCCTGATTGTTATAACTTGATTTGAGATAATCGCTGCCTAACTTTCGGCAATAGTGCGTTGTTATTGCACATTTGTATCGAAACGCTGGAGCACCAATACACTCTTTTGCCAATTGTTATCGTCCTCAGAATTTGTCCCAAGTCGGTATATCAGCTTCGAAGTCAGCGGCTACAGTATATGAATAGCAATATATATGCGTACTGAAATGCAGGGTCTGTCCTAAAATTAATGTGAGTAACGTCACTAAAAATTATTTATTGAACTTATCATTGGCATTGCTTAAAATCTCTAAAATGGACTCTATTTGCGTAGATACATCGGCGGCAGCAAAACTTCAGTGGTATAATCTTCATCCAGAATGAGTTTTAACGCGGCAGTACAAGCTGCTGTGACCCCCCCCCCCCCCCACTGTTCCAGCATGCCTGCCTTTCAGGAGCGTTCTGAGGCCTGGAAACAAAAAAAGTCGGAGGGTGGGGGGAGAAGTCCGGGCTATGTACGAGGGCGGGGGGTCGTTGGCACCCAAGGCCCTGTGGGTGGCGCGTTATCGTGGTGCAACTTCAAGTTAGCGATGTCCGACTCGATGCGTTGGAGCCTTCGTTTAAGTATTTTGAGGACTTCCACATGAAATTGATCAAATTGGTCTGATTTCAACAGCTCCATCACTCGTGTCACATTGTCAGCAGTGGCGGTTCGTGGAAGACCGCCGTCCGATGTGGTCATTGCCATCGACCTCTTTCCGGCCTTCTAAAAAATACCTCGTGGCACTGAAAAACTTGCCTCGCTAACAGGGCATTTTCTTATGTAAGCAGTCTTGATCATAGTAGGAGTTCCCGCAGCAGCAGTTTTGCCAAGTTTCATGCAAGACTTGATTCGTGTAACGTGCGTGGCTGTTTCGACAGCAGACGCGCTGGCCTCAAGCTGCGTTCTATGTGCCTCTCAACGCGTGTGTGCGCACGACACCTTCACGTGAGAAGCTATATAAAAAGGTCGAATAAAGGGAACAATGTCTTTCGTTACCTAACTATTCGGTGTGTCGTTCGAATTGGACGCTTGTGTAGCCGCCTCTGTTGCATGGTGTCAGAAGTGGTCACAGCAAGCAAGGTCCGGACCTTTTTCTGACGGCTACGTCGCCAGACAATCCCAAGAAAGAAGCGGCAAAGGCTGCCATACTATATACTTTTGAGCGCTGCGGGGAATGAAGCACTTGAGGTTTACGACAACTTCACATTCGCCGAAGGTGAGTTCAAAGAAGACTCTCGACGCTAGTGACGATGTTTGACGAATATTGCATTGAACAAAGCAATGAAGTGTATGAACGACATGTCCTCCGTATGCGAGTTCAAGATGAAGGGGCACCAATCAAGCATGAGCTAAGGATGCAAGCCAAACTTTGCAATTTTGGAACCCTGGAAGGGTCCCTGATCAGGGACCAAGTCGTCTTTGGGAATAATAGCAAAATTCTTAGAGAAAAAATCCTTTAGGACAGAACTTTGAACCCTCAGAATGCCGAAAACATGCGTGAAGCAGCTGAAGTAGCAGCGCAACAAAATGCTGCCTCGGTGACCGAGATCATGCAGGTCGACGCCTCGTACCGAAGGGAACACGACAAGGTAAATAAACGCAAATGTAAATATTTTGATCGCTTGCGCGCACCGCGTCAATGCCCAGCCTATACCGAAAAACGTGCCATGCATGTAACGAGAAGAATCACTTCGCATCGTGCTGCCCAAGCTCGCAAGTCCATGATATTTAGGAGAATCGCGAAGAAAGCTTCGATATCCTTCACGTCAGCATCTGTGGAGTGACCACTCATCCTGTGAAAGACTGGAAAGTGCATGGGATCACATCTGGTTGTCAAATTCAGCTAAAGGTCAATACAAGTTCCCAGGCCAGCTTGATCTTTCTCAGCATCTTTCAACGCATATCGAACGCAACCGCGTTGTGGAAGAGCACAGTAGTACTGACTGCGTACAACGGGTCCGAGATCAAGCACCTTTGTGTCGCTACAAAAGCACTACAGATAAACGGCACAACGAGAGGCACTTCTTTGTTTATCGTCAAAAAAGGGACGCCAAGCGCTCATTGGCTTGAATGCATGCATCGACTTCGGCATCGTCTCAGCAAACATCGATTCAGTTAGACGCAGTGAAAACGCAGGCCCCGAAGAGGAATTTGCCCATCTCTTTTATCAAACAGGCTGCGTACAAAAAAAGTACAAGATAGTTCTCCGGCCAGATTGATTGATTAATATGTGGGGTTCAACGCCCCAAAACCACCACATGATTATGAGAGACGCCGTAGTGGAGGGCTCCAGAAATTTCGACCACCTGTGGTTCTTTAACGTGCACCCAAATCTGAGCGCACGGGCCTACAACATTTCCGCCTCCATCAGAAATGTAGCCGCCGCAGCCGGGAGTTATCCAGCCAGATGCTATTTCAGTTGTACAACCTGCTCGTAGGGCATCAGTGACACTAAAGAAACCACTCCTCGACGAACTTGAAAGCGTGGAGAAGGCGTCCATCATCACTAAAGTAGAAGAACCCAACGAATATGTATGTCCCCTGATTCTGGTATGGAAAAGATTGGCGCTTTACGGGTGTGCGTGGACCTCAGAGAAGTAAACAAAAAATATGTTGCGTGAGCACTACCCGATTCTTATTCGCGAATACAGAGAAAGCGACTTGACAGGTGCTCTGTTTTTCTTCACACATGATGCTGACTCTGCTTTTCATCAAATACCTCTCGATAAAGCTATACATCGCGGATCTGCACGTTCGCCACTCCTTTTGGACGCTATCGGCCTTTAAGGCTACCGTTGCGCACATTGTCTGCCAGTGAGGTCTTTCAAAAGACACTAACGGGTGTTTTTGAAAGGCACCCCTGGGGGACGTGTTTACGTCGACGATGTTCTTATTCGGGGCACTGAGAAATCACATCTTGATAGACGCTTGCGCATTGTGCTTAAAAGAGCAGAAGAGGCAGCATTTACATTTAACCGTGAGAAATGATCGTTTGGTAAAAACGAGCTAACATTTCTAGGTGATACCATCAGAGGAGGCAGTGAATCAGAGAAGCCCCTCATTTGTTAAAAGCGTCGGAGCTATCTATGCCCATGCCAAAAAAAAAATACAGTGATAATAATGCTGGGTGTTGTTAACTACTTCCGAAAGCGTATACCTAGGCTCAGTGATAAAACGGCGTTGCTCCGAAGTCTCGTTAAGGAGGACACTATTTTTTAGTGTACCGAAGCCCTTGAGTGTGAGTGGCAGGGCGTTTGAAAGGCTTTGTCATCTACGCCGCTGCTGACGTTTTTTGATGAAAAGAAACAAACAAAGGTATCGGTAGACGCGTCGTCAACCGACTTAGGCACATCATTACTGCAACAACATCAGAATGAATGGCGCCCGATGCATGTACACATCGCGAACGGTAATACTGAGCGGAACGCGATACTTCCAAATCAAGACAGGGACGCTTGGTATTGTGCTCGTGCGAAAATTTTGATTAGTTTGTTTACGGCCGCAAGGTATTAGCAACGGACCGCCGACCTTTGTTGGTAATCACAAAATTGATTGATTGATATCTGGGGTTTAACGTTCAAAACCACCATATGATTACGATAGACGCCGTAGTGGAGGGCTCCGGAAATTTCGACCACCTGCGGTTCTTTAACGTGCACCCAAATATGAGCACACGGGCCTACAAGATTTCCGCCTCCATCGGAAATGCAGCTGCCACAGCCGGGATTCGAACCCGCGACCTGCGGGTCAGCAGCCGAGTACCTTAGCCACTAGATCACCGCGGTGGGGCTTGGTAATTGCAAAAAAAAATAACACAGGAGAAATGCCACCCAGACTACAGCGTTTCTTTGTGCGTCTCTTGAGGTACGACTATGACTTGCCGGCAAAGATCCAGGCAAAGAATTGTTCTTGGCTGACATGCTTTCCTGTGCGCCCGTGCCATCCCCAAGCTCGGAAGCAGCTGAGGATGTGGAGGTTAATGCAGTCTCTTTCGCTTCGTGCCTGATAACCCCATCGACAAAACGTCGCCTTTGGGACGAGACATTATCGAGTCCCTGTCTAAACAGGGTTATGCCCCAGCTATCATGCGCGACAATCATGGCAGGCGAATCACGTCTGAGCTACGAGTCATCAATGTAATATTGCTTAAAGAATGCAAAATCGTCATACGTAAGTCGATGTGGGCTGCCCGCCCCGCCGCGGTGGTCTAGTGGCTAAGGTACTCGGCTGCTGACCCGCAGGTTGCGGGATCAAATCCCTGCTGCAGTGGCTGCATTTCCGATGGAGGCGGAAATGTTGTAGGCCCGTGTGCTCAGATTTGGTATCACGTTACAGAACCCCAGGTGGTCTAAATTTCTGGATCCCTCTACTACGGCGTCTCTCATAAACATATGGTGGTTTTGGGACGTTGAACCCCACATATCAATCAAGTCGATGTGGGCTGAAATACAAAGGAAAGTGCACGCTGGTCATTTGAGAATGAACAAGTGCAATGGAAGAGGACGCGCACTTATGTTTTGGCCTTGGCTGGACAGGGACATCGAATTAGTGATTTGTTCTTGCAGCGCATGCCAAAAGTATGCATACAAACAACAGTCTGAGCCCCGGATTATGCGCCCGACACCCACTATGCCATAGTACAGAGTAGGAATCGACATATTTCATTTTGCTGGTGAAGCGCACTTAGTTGTGTTTGACGCACATTCCAATTTTCCTGAAGTTGAAAAATTAGCCACAATGACAGGACACGAGGTGGTACAAAACACGTCCTCAATATTCACGCGCTACGAGATTGCAATAAAAGTTTGCTCTAATAGTGGACCACGATTCATATCCAAACAGTTTGAGATTTCGCCGAGCGATATAACTTTGCGCACAATACATCAAGTCCGCGGTTCCCAAGATAAAGTGGCCTTGCCGAAAAGGGAGTGAAAATAGTCAAGCGCATCATAAAAAAGACAGCAGAATCTCACGAAGATTTTTGGCTAGGGCTTTTGTCGTGTCGTGTGTCTGCGCTAGGGGACGGCCATTCACCTGCTCATTGTACACTGTGGCAACTTATCTTTTGTTGTCATTGCACATATTTTTGACAGTTTGCATGGTGCGGAGAACACAATTTGAACATCATGCTTCGAGATAATCTTCTTGCTGTTGTGTGAAAATTTACGGAAATATGGAGTGAAATTTACCGACCGCTTTCGCTTGCCATGACTAATTTTTATGTCCGCACTTAATCTTTCGGAAGCTTCTGAAACTGCAGTGATGAGCACGGATGGATAGCCCGCTTTAGAGTGCATCGATGCCGGAGCGCGCGGGCATCAAGGCCGGCTTATTCCAAAGCTTTCATCCAACAGGTGCATACACGTCTTCTTCAAGGCGTAATGAAGGCAATTCATTGGAATTTCTTGTTTTATAAGTTCTGAGTGTTCAGTGGATGGAAGTAACCATTTCCGAGACCTTGGACTCTACTGAAGCCGACATATACGATCATCCTTAAATAGTAGCTTCAGCTCGAGGAGTTTTTTTTTTTTGGTCTTCAGGGGTCTCCCATCGAAAGTTCTCCCATCAGCGAAGAGCTGAGACTCCCAGTAATCAAGCGTTAAGAGCATACCAAGTGGCAAGACGCTGCACCCTACACAGATAGGGGACACGATGCGTGTACAGGACGACAGATAAGGTCAAGCAAGGCCAGAGTGCTTCAAGAAGTGGCTCCCCGATCTTTAACTTCCATTGGAAGTGAAATCCTTAATAATAGAGAGTTTTAGTACTGCGGAATGGTGCTACGTACGCATCACGCAAGTGCCTTGCGTTACGTGGCGTCGTTTGCCACTAATCGGCTTTTAGTACGCCGTAGTACCCGCGTACGTAACGAGCGTGAAGCGTGTTGCGCCATCTGGTAGATCAAAATAGAAGCACGTGTTGTTGACAGCCAATGTGAGCCAATCCAAGTGTTTTAGCCAGATTATAGCCATATTTTAAGCCACAGAGCCGGTCGGTGCTTGCCTTCGATGCCGCCATTTTGCAAAACGAAGTCTCGCGCTGTCGCGAACTTGTTCGAGAGCGGCGCGATCACCTCTACGTACGCACGCACGCATCTCATGCGTGCGTACGTAGCGGCTGCGTACGTAATGCGATACGTGCACGTTGCGGTCTGCGCATGCGCACTACGCAGAACGTGGCGTCCTTACGTACGCAACGCCGCCACGTACGCAGCGTACGCAGTACTAAAACTCTCTAATGTCGTGGGTGACATCTTGGAATTGGCAAATCTGCACATCTTTTTTTTTAGATAACCGGAAAGTAATCTACAAACCAATTTATTTTCACCGCAGGTATTCGATTGAATACGCCTGCCGACAGTTGCCAAAAATATGTCGCAAAGCGCCGTAGCGACAGCTGACACACACACACACACACACACACACACACACACACACACACACACACACACACACACACACACACACACACACACACAAACAAACACACACACACACACACACGCACACACACACACACACACACTTCAGACTTATCGCCACGTGGAAAAATGGAGCGAACATGGAAAAATGTTGACCTGAACGTAAACACGTGTTGCCGTCTTTACAATATCGCTATCATGGTTGACACTGAGGTGACATAACTGGACATTCATTTAGTAGGATTTTATTCTTTTGGAGGTTACACTGTGTGTCTTTTGCCCAGTTGATGCGACAGAATTAAAGTATCTACTACCGCAGATATTTATATAATCATATTTGCATGAAAATAGGCAACTCGTTATATCTTTCTCGCAGCTGCTGATCGTGACCCACAGATTGACGCGTTGAACTTGTCATCAGCGGTAAAACGATCGAAACTACTGCACTATAATACGCCACTGACGTCATACGACTCGGCGAGACATAAATGTTCTGAGGTCGTTTATCTGTTTGCAGTTACATCGAGCCATTACGTCATATTGAGTGGCACAGCTTTAGGACGACCATCTGCGCCGACTCCGAAGCGTATTTTGATGCGAGATGAGCTTATTTTCGGAAAGCCGCCGCCGCGACTTGTCTCGCGTATCGCATTACCACGCAGAGCGGCTTATCTCCGTCACCCCAACGGAACAGATGTGTCGACGAGAGGTTGTTATACCATACGATTATTATTTTTTTTACTAGTGATGCAGTACACACAATGTTTATCGTTTTACATGCGAATATACTATCCCTTCTGAATCGCTTGCTATTCGAGGCTACCGAAACGTTAATTTATAGAAAGAAAGCCGTGATAAAACTCTGTCATGTGTCAGTAAAACGCTGTTACATAGTGTCCTGTCTCGCATTTGAGCAAGACCCTGCATTTTAACGCTGTGTATTGTTAGCGAGCGTGCCAGTTAAGGCACATATACGAGGTTCCCCTGCAAAGTAAAAGTGTTCACGCCTGCTCATAAGTCGCTGCGAAATTACCACAGCGTTTTATATATATTGTGTGTTTTAGTCAGAAATTGCAGCACGCTATACATTCAGGTCAAGATGCAAAACCAAATTATATCGCAAGCTGTCCCCATAAGCGCAACAGTTACAGGTTACATTAAACTACCATGCACAAAGGCGAACCGAAGAACTCTACACTAGCGACCCAGCCCATGCAGAGGTAAACCTTCAGAAAAATGTAGAGATCGTGATTTTTTTTAACCCGTAAGTTTATTTGGCTAGCGTCCACTCACAACCGCAGGATTGTTCGTCCATCTCTCAAATCATTTCGTATACATGACTCGTATACTCAAGAGGTGAATGACATATGTTTTAGTAGTAGTGTTTTGTGACATCAACAAGCGGTGCCACTAAAGAAGGTTTGACGATAATATGGTTATCTTTTCCTCGGATCAAGGAATCGACATATGCAGCTTATATGAAGTTCGCCTATGGGCTTTCGGATACTGCACATCGGCCCGGATGCAAGCAGCTCAACAATTTCTCGTGTATTACGAGTCAGGACTTGGAAATTTCAACCGCCCGGTGTTCTTTGAGGTACACCTAAATCTGAGTACACGCATGGGTCCCTAGCATTTCGGCTCCATCGAAATGCGATCGAACCCGCGTCCTTCGCGTCAGAAGCACCGTAGTCAGATGTGTACCACCGCGGCTGCTACACAACTCTTGAACTTGTGCAGCTGAAAGCGCCCAGGTCATGGTGAATGCGCCCAGGTCATGGTGAATGTATACCACTCGCCAACTGCGCGAAAAATGCTTCCATTCGTACTTGCTGTGGAATTTGTATACGCTATAGAGTCCTTGAGCAAGGTCACTCTTTGTAGCCTGTGTGCACGTAACGTCGGTCGAGGTGGTTGCCCCTCCCGAATGCGTCGCGTACGTGGTCGAGACAGCTCGCTCCTTGAGGAAGAGGGAAACATCTTTGGTTACTTGGCCATTCCCGACAAAAAGGGAGTAGACGCTTCGTTCAGTGATAAGCGCTCTCTCGCCGATCTTCACTGCAGTGAGACATTGCCCTTTGGGTTTGAGTTCTTGGGTTTACTGCGCGTCTTTACAAGCTATCGTGCACCACGTCAGTAGAAAGGGATCACTCCGGCATGGACGTCGCGTTGTTGCAGAGACGCCAAGGTCGGCGAAATCGCGTTCACGGCAGCCACCCCGCACTGTCTCGCCGTGTTGGCACCGGCAGTTCACGTTCTCAGAGAACTCACGGCCATGGGATAGACCCGATAACGCACAGATTCAAACGATATCAGCACGGTTTCAAAAGAGCGCTGCGAAGTCCAGCCTCGTTTCGTTTGCGTAGACGTGCCGATGACGTCAAGTATGGACTCTCTCCAGAGGCTGGGATGTGCAGAGTGCGCAGTGACCCACATAAACACGCGTCACTCATGAGATGGAGGAGAGGGCTCCGTTTACAACGATGTGACCGCGAAAGCGGCGTCGGGGCATTAAGCGCACGTGACCCCGGTCCAGGCCGCATAGGCGGGTCTCGGGAGGCCGCACGGAGGTTTTTCAGAAGGTTCTTGGCAGCCGACTTTTATCGCCACTGTCGCGTACTATTAAATACATAAATAAATAACCGACAGTAAAAAAAAATAAAAGAAGCTGGAGCCGTCGACGTCGGAGATAGGCGGCTAAGCTGAGCCTTTCTGGGAGTCTCTATCTGAGGAAAACAGAGATGACCCCAGCGAACCCTTGATTGGGAGGAGGGATGCAGCTATGGGCAGACGTCTTTCTTGCCTGTCCCTCGCCGCTGCCGATTTGGGAAGTTGCCGACGACACACTGAACACTTTGTATTTAGCTGCGGAACACGTGCCTTGCGCGTGCAACTCACGGCTTCATTACTGTGTTTATCCGCAACCTAGAACTTGACCCTTGAGGCGACGTCCAAGCAAAAACCAACAATTTGGCGCAGTGAACATCGCTCCATCCTTTATTTCGTGGGCAGCAGACTGTGCGTAAACAAAATGCTTTTGCCTTTTGAGTATTTTTGAAGCCTGTTACACCATATGGCCCAGCTTCAGAAGTATATATCGCGAAAGTTTGGTTAAATTGTCCTGTTTGATGACTTGTTCTAGCACTAACCTGCCAGGGTGGTCTGAGGGTTATGGCGCTTTACTGCTAACCCGAACGTCGCAGGGTCGAATACCGGCTGCGGCGGCCATATTTCAATGAAGGCGAAGTGCTCAAGGCCGGCTTTTACTTAGATCTATAGGTGCGCGTTAAAGAATGCCAGGTGGTCGAAATTCGGCGCCCCTCGACATCGTGTCGTGGTACTGAGATAATAAATCTGAACAAATATTATTATAGTTGCTAGCATTTCTTTCATAATTGATGCGGCACTAAAATTACGGAGGCTTAAAACAGAGTGCGCGACAAGCGCTGTCCTGTGCACTCCGTTTTACGTCATCGTGCTTTCGCGCTGCACCAATCATGCAAGTATTACAACTAGCCCAACTTTTTCATTCTACTGCAACACTTCATTCGACGTCTATTTCTTATATAGTCTATAGTTTCTCGCGATGCCACCGTACACTCAGTGCGCAGGAATGACAGTTTCACGTTTATCACACTCTTTGACGCGTATTAGCAGCAAAAGAAAAGCTTGAAATGCTTTCGAAATGAGTGACACAGCCACGGATCGTTTGCAGTCGTGGGGTATTTATAACGTCTCAGAAATCGCACTTGAACTTGTCGTCTGAAGATTTTTTTTCTGTATTCACGCTGGCCGGTACTCTGCCACCAGTTGCGAAGCCGCTACGGCGGGTGCGTGATTGGAACGGCATGCAGATATGTCACGATTATAATTAACAGGTCCTAATGTTAGTCGTAACATGCGAAGTCAAGCAAACCGTATGGAAAGCTGCAGTTTTATTCCCCTTACATTTGTATTGGACGCAGACGAAGAAAATAACTTGGGCAAAAGCCACTTATCCGCTTGGGATCCAATCCAGGCTGCGGCAGCTGCATTTTCGATGGAGGCGAAAATGCTGTAGGCCCGTGTGCTCAGATTTGGGTGCACGTTCAAGAACCCCATATGGTCTAAATTTCTGGATCTCTCTACTACGGCGTCTCTCATAAACATATGGTGGTTTTGGGTCGTTGAACCCCACATATCAATCAAGCCACTTATCCGCTGAATGTTTTCCTAAGGCAAGCTAAGCAACATTCCTTGAGCCTTACTTGACTTCATTACCTATATTGGCAGGACAAAAATGAAAAGTTCGCCAACATTATATCCATGGAATATTGAGGAGGTCAGGTTTATGTGAGTAAAGTACGCTATTTCTGTTGACTATAGTTTGGCGCACGGCTCAGCGTCTATAGGGAGACGAGAAAAGATTAGATATGGCGCGTTGCGACGCCATCAGTGATCAATAACTGTTTGTGCCCGACATTATTCGAGCCTAACATATGTGCCTATTTGCGGTTGGAGAGGTTGACGTTAATTTCGAACCATCAATGCATTTTCAGCGCTATACGTTTCTGCTTGACATTATTATAGTATCATACGCAGTGTACGTAGACAAATGTCTCTATACGAGGTATGTGCAAGCGTGCGAGACATGTTGCAGTGACAACAATTATTGCGAGTAAAAGTAAAAAGCTAGCAGACAGAAAAAAGAAGTCGCAGTCACGTCAGCTCCCTTTGCTGCTATATACACCGTGGTGGAACAATAGGTAGTTAGAGATGAATGCCCCTTATAAAACAGGGGATAGCACAAACACGTTAGCAGGATTTTACGCGCCGCAGTAGTGGTGCGTTCCTTTGTTCCAGGTCGCGAGTTCGATACAGCTCGTGGCAGCCGCATTCCGATGAAAGCATGCAGAAGAGAGAGAGAGAAAAAAAGCTCTTGCATGCACTGGATGAACGTTTACACCGAACTCCGGGTGGTCGAATTCAATCCGGAGTCCATCTTTATACGACGTGCATAATAGCGAGATCACACAGCATTGACACCTCTAACCCCAGTATTTAATTGTTAATCGTTTAAGTAAATTTATAGGTGTGTTGCGTTTACGTCATCGTGGTCACAATGTACGCCGAGGAGAATGAGCGCATTGAAAGTATTCGTAAACAAGACTTGTGGTGACGCGAAAGCACGACCGCATGCATCGGCGTGTTTTGCAATGAACTTCAGTATAGTGTAATTCTTAAAAGAGCCCCGCAACACTTTTTCAGAGTGAGAAAGTTTCGCCAATTGGTAATTGTCCCGATAATATTATCTGAGATTTAACGTCCCCAAAACCACGATATGATTATGATAGACGCCATAGTGGAAGGCTCCGGAAATTTCGACCACCTGGGGTTTTTTAACGTGCTCCTAAATCTAAGCACACGGGCCTACAGCATTTTCGCCTGCATCGAAAATGCAGGTGCTGCAGCCGGGATTCGACCCCACGACCTTCGGGTTAGCAGTCGATTACCATAACATCTAGAACATCTAGACCAGCGCGGCGGGGTGGTAGCTGTCCCGAGACCACGCGAATCAAAGGTTATATAAGCTAGCGCAGCGCGTAGCCTAGAATTTGCAAATGATTCTCAAAGCGAACCGGATATCGCTCGCTCTTCTTTCGAAAAAAAAAATAATGACACAGACCGAAATGACCGTGACGTGCGCATACAGTCCGCTGCCATTGGTTGATTTGAGCATTGTGAGCTGCATAATTACCGCGGCCGCCGCGGGATGCCGCCACGGGCTCGCTCGCTCGCTTGCAATGACACTGAATGTGCGCCGCGCGTTCGAAGAAAAAAAAAGTTGTTCAAGGTCATGACGCACGCAGAATCTGTAGCTGGGCCTGTTGGCACATACTTAAAGAAACGAAGAAAGCCAGCTTTGCTTTTGTCTGGCCAAGTGATAGGGTGTCATATTTGCGAAATCGGTACGAAAAAAGGAATGAAAGACACAGAACCACAAGACGAATTTAGCACTCGTCTGGAGGTGCCGTGTCCTTCGGTACTGCGTTTTGTGCTGATTTATTTCGCGAACAGCTTCTCGGACGGGTACACAAGAGAAACCGACAGACACGCCGGGACTAGGAGCAAGTTTAATGAAACAACCGCACATAATATTCCCATGAAAGCCAAGTGCGCATACATCATACAAAAAAAAAGAGATATAGGTGAAGAATGACGTCTTTGCCCCATTTTTCTAAATAAGTGAGGTCTTTCTTTGATAGAGATCGCTTGAAAGAAAAAAATTGGGTGTCATTATCTGCCTTCTGAATCGCACGTTTTTTTTTTTTTGTTCTTTTTGTTCGACGCATGCGTGCTTGGCTCTCCCGGGCATATCATGTGTGGTTGTTTCGTTTTTAAACTTGTTGCTATAGTCTCAGCGTGTGTATGTCGTTTTTCCTTCTTGTGTACTCGTCCAAGAAGCTGCGTTTCTTCGTCTTTTGAAGACAGAGCACTTGAAGCGTGCAAAAAAATCCCTTTAACTGCGCTCGTACTTGACGGATTATAAAATTTTGTGTGGCAGTTGATTCCCGAGGCTCCTTTAGTAAACTCATTCGATCGTTTCTCGGAAAAGTGTGGCAGGGCTCTTAGAAATGACGGACCTCATTGCCGTATCGGGTACGCGTGACTACGAATATAATGCATGCACTGACAATTATGGCCGCTTTTTACGGTATAGACTGGAATATTTATTGGTTGCGGGGGGGGGGGCAGCCATATTTGAAGGGGGTGGGGTGCTGCGGGGTAGATGAAACGGATGGCATGATAGCATCGTGCCAGTGTTTATCATGCTGGCAGCCAATTTTTCGCTCGCCATCAGTTGTGACGCAAAGCCACATGCCCCTACGCTGGCCATGCCGACCGATGGTAACTTCGGGATTATATATTCTTGCTCTAAACCTGAGTGCGAGAGTAAAAATAAGCTGCTCAGTAACAAGGTGAGAAGGTACGTCTGTGATGTTATATAATAAACATTTAAAGAAGGAATGTACTCAAACATGTTTACACTACAAAGGCACGACTGTTATGTTCTGTATAATGCATTTATGAAGCTGATGAAGCTGCGATAAGCTTTCGATAAACGACTATATGGCGATCGGCAAATAATATCCACGCAAACTTAAGCCTTGAAACACTGGGATTTTGCAAACCGTCTGTAGCAATTTAGCAGTGTGCCCAAGTATACTTCGTCTCACAAAATCCCGAGAAATCGCCGGATATGCTCCACAACACAGCAGTCTCAGTTTATTTTTCGAGGTCCCGCGTGCCACTGCCTGTCGCAACAGCCTCATATGGGTGAAACCCGGGAATGCTCATGTGCAGGTGAAAGCTAAAAACTGCCATTGAAGCATAAAGCCAGTGCCCTTTACTGTGACATTCTTCGTGCCAATCTCACAGTGTCTGTTCAAGACATTCATCCAGATACATTATTTACATCGTAGCAAAGGCAAAGACACAGCAAGTGAATTTTCGTTGAGCCAAGAAGGACGCTGCCTCAGTGAATTTTTGTGGAGCCGAGAAGGACGTTGGCTTCAGTGCCGTGTTCATACATCCTATGTAATGTTGTTGGTCGCATGATTAATTAAGCGCATACTCGGGGTTGGTCAATCCGGCAGGCACACTCCTCCTCGTGTACAGCGCGATCGTGGTTCCGGATAGCGTGACACAGCTGTCCATAAGGGTGATTTGCGGTGAGGAAAAGGGCTGAGAGCCGAGGTTGATCGCGGGTTTGTGTGCGATTGCAGTCGCACGGAGAGGAAGAGGGGATGGGGGGGCAAGTTATGCCTTATTCTTTTACTTAGTAGAAGTTGGCCCGTCGTTGTCGAAGGCGCAGGGTTACGTCTACGCAGGTTTTCGACGATAATGGCGGTCGAAGGCAGTGATGCTGCACGGGGAAACAAACTGTTCGTATCTTTACTCTCGAAAAGCCAGGCATGAAGCGGTCCAATTGTGAGCAGCAGGTCATCGCTTTTTTTTTTCATCCACTGTGAAACATATATTAACATCTATTGTGGACATTGCCACCAACTATACGAGAGGAGGAGAGTGTAAAGCTTTACCTACCCCCCTCCCCTTCCCAATGTGGAACCCTGCGCACGTCCGTAAGTGCACTGTCTTTTTCACGTGCATAGCCCTGCCGTGTTGGTCGAGTGGCTAAGGTGTTCGGCTGCAGATTCCCGTATTATGCAATGCTGCAACTTCTGACGGGAATGGTTCGGGTTACATGGATCAAACACAGAAAGTAGAGCCCACCAAGCGAGAGACTGTAGATTCAGAAGTGCAAGCTCTATATCTTATACGTTGCGGTCTATACTTCGAACAACACGCAGCGTATCTGCTCACATTGACCGTGTTTGAGCCGGTGATCGTAATGAGCGACACACCGACGCTCATCTGCTCATGATTTCGTCACTACAGTGCTTGATCAGATATTTTTGAAGGTTGCAATCTGCGCTTGTGGTCACGCAGGATTCTATGCGGTGAACAGTCGCTTCTCGGGTGTTGAAAGCGGGACTTGATAGTAATATATCCTATATTGCATGCATAGCTTCAAGCACGGCGAGGCGATACCGTTAGAGGAAACAAAGGAAACAATATCCTTGAGTAGGTGTACTACAGTGCTGATCGAACCATCCATCATTCGTGGCTTCACGACGAGCGCGTTATGGCCATGCGTGCACTACACGCCACGATTGTTCTTTTTTTATATGTAAACAGAGTAGTTTGTGTTCTGCTATAAATCAGGACACAGATTCTTCTTGTGAGTTGCCCAAGCTGTTAAATTAACAAATGAATTGTTTTTATTGCTAAGGAACATGTATAAAAGTTTCAAATAACCATATAGGACTGGAGCATGCGCTACCATTCGCTGGGCATACAGGTCAAGCTTTACAGGAAATATCAAAACGGTGGCAACAACAAGCACCTTGTACTTGTACAAACTCAAAATGCTTCTCTAGTGGCTCAATTCAATTTGATAGCGCGCGTCTCTCAATTGAAAAAAAAATGTGCAAGTAACTGCGTGAAATTAATTGTACCTGAATGCTGCCGCGACAACTTTTAAACGCAGACGACTGGTAAAAGCAAGACATCTGTGGGAAAAGCAAGGCACTTTTGATTTCAAAACCCAACTAAATAGCTATATATATATATAAGGCAAAGTGTGCTTGTATATTGGGAACAGGCATTTTCTTTCTAAATGGTGGTATAGCATTGTCTCCAAAACATGCCGACCATGCTGGTCTCCTACAATATATGGTGGAACGAATAGTTCGCTTCGATCGTATGCAGTGTATACGGTACTTCACCTAAATGAATTTCGCCGCGTTTTTTTTTCTATACGTTACATAATGACCATGATGACATAATAAATTACATAATGGCTCCGGAAATGTCAACCACCTGGACTTCCTGAACATGCAACCAGATCTAAGCAGACGGGCCTACGGTATTTTCTCCTCCATGTGAGAGAAATTATGGCAGCTTCGTGATAGTGCGATCAAGTCCGAAGAAAGTGCTGAGCTGGCGGCTTTATTTGTCTCTATTTATCTCTCTTTACTTCGTCCTCTTTCTTTTTCGTTCTCTATGTTTTTCTATCTATGTTTGTCTGCTTATTTCTGACTATTTATCTCTACACTTCTTTCTTCATATTTTTCCTTCTCTTTTTGTATTTCTTCTTGTCTCCATTTAACTCTTTTTGTTTTTCTCTATACCTATTTGTCTCTTTCTTTGATGCTATATTTCGTTCTCTTCCTGTCTTGTTCTTTGCATTTTCTTTCTCTCTTTTGTGTCTATTTATTTCCCTGATTGTATTTTTTGCTTTGTCTCAATTCTCTTTCTCTTTCTCTCTTTGTACTCGTTCTCTCGCTAATCGTAATTACTGCATCCCACAGCAGACAAATCGGCGCACTTATTGAGACAGCGAAGCAGAACACGAAGAACAAGAAGTTAGCGCGTGCTAGTTCAACATGATGATAATTTTTTGCTCGTGACTAACTGGACTTCTCAGAACTGAAACTGGCGCACTGTCGAAAAAAAGAAGTGAAAGAGGGACTTGAGTACGGTGCTCTTCCTGCCTCGCTTGTGCACATCGCAATCTACAGAAACATGCATTGAACCAACGGCATTATCTCAACAGCGATGTTACATATGGTCTCACGTATCCCTTGCCGATGCACCTACAATGCCGAGTATCGTGATGGTCGATTCCTATCGCTATGGTGCGATTTCCTTCAATACATGAAATGTAAGCTATATATTTTGGCGTAGTGTCTTGACCGAACTTCCACGAGAACTTGGAGGGCGAATTGTGTATACTCCCGGACAGGCTTTAGGGAATTACCTGCATGTGACGTACCACGTAGTCATCTGCACGTGCAAAACATTTCAAACGTGTGTTCATTATGCCATCGGCCACTACGGGAGCGCGTGCAAACTACACCGCACGATAAACGACCCTGCCACACGATTCCGCTGTGGCCAATGCAGGTTAGATCGCGTGGTTTTCCACGCTTCGCCGTGTGCAAGCTGCGCATGTGCACTACAAACAACGTGGCGACCACGTGGCATGAAATAAACGCCGCGATAACTCGCGGGGGACGCCGCGCTGAAAAGATATACGGCGGAGAAAAGCATTGCCGCTTAACATCACGCCCGCGCCGTGGCATATGTCACCCTCTAAGCGTTTAATTACCCGGGCTTTCTTGCTTGCCTAAACATCGCAGTGCACACGCACGCGCCGAAAACGCGCTCATTTTCACTGGAACCGTCTCGCAGCTCTGTCACGGCGCGTCCACAGACCACGCGGCACAAGGAAGCGCCCTGTATATACGGTGAACATGCGTATCGATCGCACTTATAGCCGAATGGAGCAGGGCCTAAATCGAGCCGTGGATGTGCGCCCGAGTCAGGGGTCGTTAAACCCGCGAACGAAAGGTCCCGCCCTTGGCGAGGGGTGGACAACGGCCACAGCTTCTCGACGCGTAAAACGAAGCAGAAAAGAAGTTACCAGGGTCCACTGACTGCACCATGACTTCTCAGAAGTACTATAGATTCCAAAAAGTCCCGTTTATATAGCTTAAAATTACGGGCTTTCGTAACGCGGCACACAGTCTGCGTGGTATGTATACTACATGATGAGTGTATAAGCGACCGTGGTGTTAAGTTTTTCAAGTGGATTATGGTGCTGCGAGCCATATATATATATATATATATATATATATATATATATATATATATATATATATATATATATATATATATATATATATATATATATATATTTACTGCACCCTCATTGTTTCGTCTCACTTTTGTCTGCTGCGGTGGCCCATGCATGCAAAGGTTAAGCGAAGTTCGCGGGTTCGACCCAGGCCGTTCTGGGAAGGCGAAATAGATGCACGTTACAAAATCCCGCGATGTCGAAATTCTCCACTATACGGCGTGCCTCATAATGAAATCGTGGTTTTTGGCACGTAAATATCGCAAGTTATTACTGAGAACTTACATACAAAGATGCCAAGTAAAGTATCATCATCATCAGCAGCAGCCTGACTACGTCCACTGCAGGAAAAAGGCCTCTCTCATGTTCCGCCAGTTAACCCGGTGCTGTGCTTGATGTCATCGTAGTCACAATGTACAATGAGGAGAATTAGCGCATCGAAAGTATGCGTAAACAAGACACGTGATGATGCGAAAGCACGACCGCATGCATCGGCGTGTTTTGCGATGAACTTCAGTATAGTGTAATTCATTAAAGGGCCAATTTATACCCGCAAACTTCTTAATCTCATCTGCCAACCTAACCTTCTGTCTCCCCCTAACCCACTTGCCTTCTCTGGGAATCGAGTTAGTTACCCTTAATGACCAGCGGTTATCCTGTCTACGCGCCACATGCCCGGCCCATGTCCATTTCTTCTTCTTGATTTCAACTATGATATCCTTAACCCCGGAAGTTATTTGTTGTAATTGTAATGCAAATGAGGAGAAAGAAAAGTCGTTTAAAACATAACATGCAGCTGGCAGGGACCGAACGTGCGACCTTCGAATAACGCTTCCTATCTACCAACTGAGCTACAGCACCGGTCATCCCTCCGCGTCTACTTTATAGGGTTTATATGTGAATTTCAACGTGGGAGTGTCAGTCAGTGCCACTAGTGGCCATGGCGGCTATTAGTGGCGCCAAGATCACGCGCTACATGACGCCAAAGGGCACAAATAAAAAGTGTTCCACGCTGGCCGTAATCGCCACTGCATGGCGGCGCTCACTGAGAACACCACAGTGGAAGGAGGGATGAGCGCCGCTGCTGCTCAGTTGGCATCGAACGCGTTATTCGAAGGTCGCAGCTTCGGTCCCTGCAAGCGGCAAGTTATCTTTTCATCCACTTTTCCTTCTTCTTATATACAGTACAATCATGGGCATCGGCAGCGGGGGGGGGGGGGGGGTGCAAAAGCGGCACTTTCCCCCTTCAAGCCCCACCAGCTTGGGAGAGAGTACATGCCCTCACCAAAGGTACAAAAGTGCTCTCCCCTTCCTCCAGCCGTGGACCCGGGTTTGAGCCCCACTGTCTCATTGCTGCTAGGTTTTCAGGCACTGCACCGTGCTCTCGACCAAGCTGCAGAATTTAGGTGCCTTTCTCCTCTTCTAACCACTACCACCAGCAGCGATGCAACCCCCCAAAAAACATCCTGCCGACGCTCACGAGTACAATTACTACAAACAACGTCCCCTATATACGCAGTTCTTTTGGCATCATTGTCTCTCAATTTTCATTAATATTGTGCCTTAAAAAACGTGCCCTTAATGTCCATTTTTCGCCCCCAAGCGCTGTTCTTAATTATTCTTATCGTCCCACTTTCCAATCGCATTTTCGTCGGCGGGCTGTAAGAGAGGGGGCCTCTCGCGGAAGGCGCGCTGCCAGACCAGTCTGTCTCGAGCAAAGTCGCACATATTCAACGCACTTCTTGCACGTATGCATTGCCAAAGGACACACGTCTCATACACGTAGGCGCTTTTAACGAAACGCGTATAGGCAGGCGCGCAACTTCCCAAACTATAACAACGTACGCAAACGTTCATGGGGCTCGTGCAAAGCAAAATCACTGGCCCACGTGGCGTCGCATTGTGCGACTACATTGCATACGGATACACACATAGACACACACGGAAATGTCCGGAGGTAAATCGGAAGAGGCAGTGTCACATATTGTCACTTCAATTTGCGGCTGTTGAGCAGCGCCCGATTTCCTCGTGAATGCAAGTCGCGTTTACATGTGCTCATCGAAAAAGAAGACTTCCGGGAAGCCTCGAAGATATCTCGAGTGGCCTATGGTGTCCGAGAAATGAGACTGCGGTCAAGCGTTCGTCTTCAGTGCAGGTGCAGTATACCATCTCTCGTCATGGATGACGATGAATGGGCGGCGGCCGGTGCGAACGCCAAGCGCAAGCGCGAAAGAGAGCTATTTTCTGTGGCACGCACGACGTTGAGGCCAGTGCGCCTGTATACACTCGTGTTTGTGTACACGCCGCGTTTCTTCTCGTGCCTCCGCGTGATGTCGCCCCGGATTGATTTGATCGTCGCGCCGACGAGCGCTGCCACGACCACACTTACGGTTGGGGTGAACGTTAACGGATCTCGGGCAGTATAACACGGAGAAAATGAATAAATACGAGAGACACTTCGTGCTTTGAGATCTCGATGGTCGCGGACTCAGCAGCTTCTCGAACAGGAAGCTTTATAGCTATATATTCATGGGGCTACTATTTAAACACATTATGATGGGGGAAAAAAATGCTTCGCTCGGCAATCACTGCGCCGCATTCGATGTGAGTGGGTTGCATATAAAAGAAATAAAAAAAGTTCGAATGAAACGACTGAGCGAAGCAATATTTCATTTAGACTACGAATTCATAAGAAAGGGGTGTGAAATATTGCAGTGTTGCAGAAAAATTTTACCTATTTCGTATTTACAGCTGTGTAATTCGGTAATACAGAAAAGCTATATCAGAATTTTTCTGTGAGCTTACACTTAGCTGTACATCTAAATCGCACAAAACGGATGCATTATACACTGCTCTGAGATGAACCCACTAATTTAATTGTGGAGCCTTTGCAAGTCTATTGTAGACATTGAAGCCCGTACACGACAGCCGTGAATTCATAACAAACGCGCTGACTTTTGGTGCTCTAAAGACCGTAGTCTATACAGAACTGCGATACGTGTTTTCGATGCTGAGTAGCGGATTTGTAAGCTTCGAGAGTCTATTAAAAAATAAATACCGAAAAAAAACGTTCAGGCTTCTGTTCTTCAAAATTTGAGACCGTAGATCCAAAACTTTACTATGAACAGCTATAGATTTTATCTCACTCCCACAGACACTCCAAATTTTATTCACTTGGGTCCAGCAGGGGCCGTCACATAAAAACATTGCATTTTTTGTTTGTTTTAACGTGCACCTGAATAGGCGCGGCATCTTAGCTGGCTCGGCCGGCCAGTGCTTGAGAGCTCTCTCTGGAAAACACTCTACCTGAAGTGCGGTAGAACAGGCCGCTTAACCTCTGTCTCGGACATGGCGTCGGTTCACTCCTCAAGCTAATGGAAGGAGACGGGTAAACACGTGTGCCGACCTGTTTTTTGTCGGGCCCTTCGTTGAAAAGCAGTAGCTCTTCAGGAGAATGTAAGCGAGCCGCGCCAGCTACACTCAATACATCTCGAAAATCATGAAGAGAACACGTGCACGAGTCCAGCCGTATATCTTCGTAATGCAAGCACATTCCTGGATGAATGAAGAAGAGGCAGTCTGTGCGCTTTCTTTTTCCTTTTTTTTTTTGTTTTAAGCAGTAGCCAGCATTGTAAGTGCGTCGGTGGATAACACTTCTCAGGTTTCAGTAGATGGTGCGCAACGCATGCATTTACACTGTGGTGCGCAGTTTTTATTTATTTATAATGGCTTGCGCGTGTGGCCGCTATGTACGCCGATGCAAACAAAAAAAAAACGTTTTCACCGCTTTCACGGAAGATGGCAAAAATAAAAACGAATTAAGCTTTCACTTCGCAAACCTATATATATATATATATATATATATATATATATATATATATATATATATATATATATATATATATATATATATATATTCTGAAGTGTCAGCGGCACATGCACGACGCAACATTGCACAGGAATTCTTTTGTACGCTGACCAATGGGAAGCCAGCTATTTCCCAAGAAGAAAAATTGTTTTATTACGCCGGTGTTCGGTTTCTAACGTCGGTACATGCGCTGGCAACTTCAATAAACGGAAACGAGACACCACATGCCATCGAGACAAGGCGCAAAAATAAAATAATTCGCAAAACTTTGAGTGCATTAGGAGCCCCATTTGAAAGAAGTTTCTCGTTACCACCTCCCACCTCGCATTCATTCTAACTCGCTAATATGCGCTTCGTTGTGCCCAGCACAGGACACTTAAAGGAACGGAAGTAACGTGGTACTCGAGCCTTGCAAACATTAACTTGCTGTTTTTGTATTTTTTTCCTTGTCTATTCATTCACGTGACACACTGAATTATTCATTAAAACCACAGGAAATTCGCTTTCAGCCACAGACACAAATAAGTAAGCGTTTCATAAATCTTAACTTACATTATTTCTATTTTTTCTCCCGTCTATTTATTCACGTTGTATACGTGACTTTTTTTTTTCTGTCTAAACCACAGGGACTTTACGTTCTGTAGGAAATTTGAATAAGCGTTTGGCTAGACTTGCTTATTTCTAATCATTCACTCTGACTTAATTGTCACATTTGCCCGGCCGCGGTGGTCTATTGGCTATGGTACTCGGCTGCTGACTCGCAGGTCACGGGATCGAAGCCCGGCTGCGGCGGCTGCATTTCCGATGGAGGCGGAAATGTTGCAGGCTAGTGTGCTCAGATTTGGGTGCACGTTGAACAACCCCAGGTGGTCGAAATTTCCGGAGCCCTCGACCACGGCATCTCTCATAATCACAGCGTGGTTTTGGGACGTTAAACCTCACATATCGATTGAAAGTAGGTCGCTGACAATATGTCAAATTTATCACTGTCTTGTGTGACATAAGGGAGCCACAAAAGCGATTCACGAACTTCTTTTTTCGCAATCTTTGGTTTAACCGTGACAGGGTGCCCAGAAGCATACGCTAGGATGGCTACGACGCACTTCGCATGGCGATTTCACATTGCAGCCTACTACCACGATTGCCACAAGCTACCGTCGAAACACCCAAACAAACGCTCGATAGCAAGATTTACGACAAAATACGGCCCCCGTCTCGGACTTCGTGTGAGATGCGAATGCAAAGAAGGTGTGGATACCTTGCATTCTTCGAGGTATGTGGGGATAGCAAGCATCGAAAGCAAGCCCCGCCGTGGTGGTCTAGTGGCTAAGGTACTCGGCTACTGACCCGCAGGTCGCGGGTTCGAATCCCAGCTGCAGCGGCTGCATTTCCGATGGAGGCGGAAATGTTGTAGGCCCGTGTGCTCAGATTTGGGTGCACGTTAAAGAACCCCAGGTGGTCAAAATTTCCAGAGCCCTCCGCTACGGCGTCTCTCATAATCATATGGTGGTTTTGGAACGTTAAACCCCACATATCAATCAAGTATCGAAAGCAAATTGCAACCGAAGCGAGAAACAGGAGTTCAGTCATGTTGCCTAAAATCGTCACGCTGGGTCGCGGGCGACGAGCGATCTTTTCTAGTTCTCCAGAAACACGCGACGCTTCAAGCGACGTTGACAGACGGGCCTCCGCGTGAGTAAATACTGTCACTCGTCACTGTAACTCAGAAATCGCGTGAATGCCCAAGGCGCGATAACCAGCCGGCGGTAAAAGCGAACCCGAGCCACTTTCTACTGCACCTTTATAGTATACGGTGTCTTCGAGAATTAACATTGGGTACCCTAAACTCAACAATTAAAAATTTGTGGTTATGAACTAGTCGCAATCACTCAAGTGTTGCGCAGAAATGTCAATAAAATTCGCGACAGTTCCCTTGCGCATCTATCCGTGGTCCATTCGGCAAGACTAGCAGTTCTGGGGTTCTTGTTATGTTCTGCAGAAGCGCTTCATGTGAGAAAAAAAATACTTCCAGGGCCAGAAGGAACTGATTTAGCATCCAACCGTAACATAGACAGGAATTATACGAGGCGTGCCGTAACGGAATACTATTGACCACCTGGTATTTTTAATGAGCAGCTTGTTTGTTCAGTAAATTGAAGGCCGATGAATCAAGTCTACTCAAGGCACGTCGTGGAGTCTGGCGATGTTGGTTGGGAACAATGGTACAAGAGCTAATTTATAGTCTCTTTACATTTTGCAGTTAGTCCTCGTTGGCGAATGCGCTCTTCTAATGCGATGGCTGTATGAGTTATTGAATGCTACACCGACCCGCAGTGCCTACAAGAGGCGTGAGCAGATTTGTTTCTTTCTTTTGAGGGAAGGGGAACACCTTCTTTCAGGAAGGTAGGGGGCACAAGAGGTCACCATAAAACACGAAAGCGTTTTATGCCGGGGTCCACCAAGACTTCAGTGACGTATTTCCATCACGGATATGACGTTGGGAAATTAACGCAACTTAAATGAGGAAAAAAAAAAACATCCATGAAAGAACTTCCCAGCCGGTCGCCGAACCTCAGACTCCTGGGGAAACGACTAAAAGCGACCAGTGTCCTAGCGACTCAGCTAATGGGGAAGTTGTTGGAACGCTGTACAAACGCGCCCTATATCTTTCACACACTCTCGCTTCGTGCACTCTGCTGGCGAAGCGCGACCGTCGTCTGTGAGTTCTCAAGAGCAGTAATGCGGCATGACGCAGTCAAAGCATGGTGTCTCAGATTGCGCGCAGTCTTAGAGGTAGTTTTCATCTGACCCAAGCTCGAACCGGATTAGCTTAAGCCGTGTAGCAGCAGTCATAAAGTTGATCGCGATCGAGAAAACTGATCAGGATCGCCCTGATCGCGATTATAAGGGCCCGTGTGTCACCGGTATAACAGAATGCGAGTCCAATCAGGAAGAGCAATAACACAAATTTAAGACAGCACTTATGCTGTCTTGCCTCATTGCTCGATTACACCATATACTGCTCTTGCGAGTACAGTATCTGGTGCAACACTGCAGTCACACAAGGTTGAGAAGCTAAAAATAAGGACTCTCACCGGATTATCCGACCCGTTTGGCGCCCATCGCAGCAGCGAATTTATCGCTAGCCAAACGTCGCACCAGACAACGGCGCCGCTGTAAGATACTGCATCACTTATCTTATGTGAAAAGCTCTTGTTGCCGACCGAAGATAAAATACCTCGGTCGGCACCGACGAATCGCGTCATATTTTTATCGTCGCCACCATTACAGTTCTCGCTGCGAACGCGATATAGGACAACAATGCTCTCCGCTAGTTTGTTATGTATTTTTAAGTGGCAAAGAGCGCTAGAAAGAACACCAGGTTAAGAGCATGGACGTGACCCGACTCCACAACGAGTACATCCAACAAGAGAAACGTGTTTGAGGTTTCAGTTGACGCGTAAATCGTCTTGAAGTACTCTTGCATTATAGAAATGACATTATAGAAATGACATTATAGAAATGACATTATCGAAATTAATCGCCGTAACAAGGACATAACAAGTGCACAGTACGACCTCGTACGTCTGCACTTGTTACATCTACAACATACCTTAAAAGACCTGTCAAACACTTATCTTTCACTCCGTGGCAGATCATCTCGCTCGCGTGTCAGAGCACACAGTGACACTCTTGCGATAACAAGCAAAGATATGATATCAAGAGCTGGAAGCGGGCGCAGGGTAGTCTGCATCTCTCCCCATCAGACGTGCGAGACTTAAGAGAAGCGCCTTATCGATGCGCCGATAATCGCGTATACTCACCATGTGCGAGCGACGTCGGTGTTGACGCCTGCGGAACAAGTTTGTGCTCCGGTTCTGGTAGTCGTTGTGTGCGGGCGTTCGGTAGTTGCTTTCTGTATCGGGTCGTGTAGTGGTGCGGCGCCGGCTAGACGGGCATGGCTGCGTGGCGGCTTGCGCTGCACGTGTTGCCCTGCTATTTAGCGCGCCGAGGCAGTTCGCGCGCCTGAGAGCAAGCAACACACGCTCGGTCGGACGCGTCGCGCCGGCACCTGGGGCCGCGAGGCCGACGCCACCTGGCGCATCGCGGCGTGCGGCGACCAATGGGACGCCGACCGCCGATGCGCGCGGGCTACGCAACGAGTCGCGGGCCTCGGTACGGCAGAAGCTGCCCTCGGCGACGGATTTCTATCTATTTTTTACGATGGTCTTTATCTTATCGGTGGTCCGCAGGGCCGACCGAAACAGCGACGAGGCGAAATGGCCGCCTCTTGTTTCGTGCTGGCGTTTCGGCGCGAATTACGTTTGCCGCGTTAATTGCGCGCCTTGAGCGTGGCGCCCCTTGGCTGAAACTGATAACGGTGGTTGGCATTGTCGGTGAGGACCCAGAGGTGCGCATTAGACGCTGTGTGGTTTTCCATGGGGTATACATACTGGTGCACCGCCCAGCGCATGGTTACCGTTGGACACGTGCAACAAATATCAGAGCAGCGCTACTTGTGGCTGTTTAAAAAAAAAAAAAAGAAACCACAGTTGCACTGTAGGTGGAGGGAAATAAGGGGACAGAAGAGAAATACAGATAACTAGTAGAACGCAGCGTTTGACCGTGGTGGATGGCGTGAGGATGGAAGGGAGTACGTCTAGCTCCATGTTTAAGTTTGCATGGCTGTTCATGTAATCTTGCAACTTGTTTACTCTGCCACCTACTATGTAAGCATAGGAAGCTGAGCAAGAGTCAATTATAGGCGAGCTATAGAAAGATAACGGGAAGCGGGGAGGCAGACGTTAATCCGTATGGCCACACTATATAAAAAGGGACACACAGTATAGGAAGGGAGTGCAAATGCGATAATTTCGCGGTAGCACGCATATACGTGAGGAGGAAGATAAACAGCTTGGAGGTGAAAGACAGGGAAGTCAATCAGACGAGATCCTACCTCACTCTGAAGGGCAAGGAAAATAGGTACTGAGGAATAAAAGTGGAGTGTGAACACTGCACACCCACACCCACCCACAGCACATGCACGCACACATGACGCTATCGAATTCACTCACTACGCCACCGCATTTTGTGAGTTGTAACGAGCTTCGCTTGACAATGTTGCGGTGTATACTACGATTCTTCTATGATTCAGCCACTTGTAGTGCGACGTCCCTTGACTCCGCCAGAACGCGCCAACGAACGCTTTTTTTTTATTGCACGTCAGTGTTCTATAGCGTACACCTCTGCTCGATGAAATGGGCCTCTGTGCTCTAGGGGTCGCAGTGTAGCCGACGTTCCTGGTAAACCTATACGTCGCACAGTTTACACAAAGATGCCGTTCCGCCTCGTAGTGCTTGCCTCAAAGGCTAAACAAAACAGCGCATACTCTTTACCGCTAACTCTTTGCATAACGTCGATTCTACAGTGTGTAGGATCTGCTGGCATTTCTTTCCTGTTCTGCATGCAGCTCACTTGAATAAACGAACCAAGAGCATTTTTCCAATAAAATCATGCGTATCATTTGCAGAGTTTTCCCTTCAGTTTGTGTGCTTCAGCGCTATTCAATAAAACTCAACGCAACGCGAGCTTTTGAGTGAGGTTTTCAAGCGAAGCTTCTTATAACTCGCAGACTTCGGTAGCGGCGTCGTATACGCGGAATACCCGACAACGGCGAGCGCACAAAAATGCCTCCTTCGACGTGCGCCAGTCACATACGTGTTTGCATGCGCCGTTTATCAATAATAGAACTTTCTTCTTGCAATTCCAGAACGCCCCGTAGGCGCGCAGAGCACTATAGGGAAAATGTGTACGTCGAGCCAACGTGACGTTGGTCAAGTGAGCCGGCTGTTCGGTCACCCGCTGTTCGTAGGCGCCGTCGGAATGAAAAGAACTCGTGGCCGCTTGTTCACTATGTATATTAAACACGACCGATCATAGCTGCATGCATCTTTACGAATGAAATAAGTAAATAATAACGCTCTCAGTCAGTGTAGATATCACCAAGCGCATGTATTGGATGCAACACCGAAGCGGCATGCAAGTTTGCGTGTGCCGATACATGTAGTTAAATACTACTATCTTGAGCAATGCAAGTTGGAACACTAAATTTATACTTCAACGATTACGGGTTCACCAGCCACTAAGACAATTAACACCTCTCTGCAGATTGGTGTTACAGTATTCAGGGATACTTACATGGATTAATATTTGATTTAAATTGACGAGTACGAAGAAGGGATTTTATTCTAAACATGTTTAAAGAAGAAGGGTTGGGACTAAAATTCACTCACACGGGCCTTGCTTTGATAATTTAAATTTTTTTGGTACATGCTAACTTTCACTTTGGAGCATGTTTGCTCGCAGTATAGTTCGCGTTAAGCGAAGCTGGTGTTTAATTTTGCATCGGTGCATTTAAATAATGTTAAAAGAGAAATTGTTATGTCATGTTTACACACGTTATTTAAGAAAAGAAAATTTGGCTTATCTCACGCACCATACAAATCGATGTTATGCCAAGTATGTGGATGGAAGGTGACTGTGGTTAATTATTTTTTATTGAGCGAAACGTTACAAAACGTTGTACGCGTAGACATATGTAGAACAGTCGCGTAATGTTTTACATAACCAGTTGTCTACAGTTGCGTAAATATTTGAACAGCAATATGGGTATTACCAGAAGCAGTAAGTTTATACGTATAGACTGTGCCTGCGAGGATGGTATACCATTGGCCAGAGATATACGTACACAAATTCAGTAAAATGGCGCTTAACTATACAAGTGACGTTAACCCGACGGGACGCCCCTACCATGGGAGTATTAACTTCAAGTGAGACAGAGTGTGCGGACGCAAGAAGAAAGTCAGCACACCACAAATGCATTGAAGGTGAGCACAACGAAAAAACAAAAAAAAACAAAGATACGAAAACACATCAGCGCACGCCCATGCAATGTGCGAACCTATCTTTAATTTGACACATGTGTGGGTCGATGTGAAAGATAATGGTTAAGGCACTTGATTTCCTGTTTTTTTTTCAATTCAATTCTTTATTCCTCATTAGTATAGAAGGAAGTCCCGGAGTTACAAAACTGTCAGGGGGACCTCCTTTCAGGTGGCATGACATAGCCTCGTAACTTTCATTCTCCCGTAAGAACATAATCGAGTGATTACTGTTGTGATGAAAAACTACGCCTTACTTGTTGGTCTCCCCAGCGTGCAGCCAAAAGTGACCACTGTCGAAAGTGTGGGCGCCCCCCTTGCCCCCCTCCCCGGCTGCTACACCTATGCTCCTTTCAGTCATTTGTCATTAACAATAAATTGCATGTAATGGCCAAAAGCAGTTACAGTAAAAAAGAAAAGATGTGAGATAATAATAAAGCAGGGCATATAAGAAGAACAATAATGGAAAGAACCAACAAAAAGTAAGTGTTTACAAGAAACGTAATTTACTAACAAATAGTACAGAACTCATTATAAACGATAAAATAACAATCGACGTAACTCAAATAAACGTAAGGGTTAAGCAAAGGATATCGTGTGCAATCGATATACAAATAAATGAAACATGCTTGCAACTGATTTCAACGACACGATGATCTTAACGTTTTGAAAAAAAATGAAGAAGAAAGTTAAACACAATTTTATGGCACATATTATGATAGTGATATTATAGTGAAACGAATGAAATGGTTTACGCTTAGGTATGTAATCACAACTAAAAGATAGCGAGCGATGCTGTCAGTAAACGTGGGCCTTCATGTGTTTTTTTTTTAGTATTATTGTTGTTGTTGTGCGGCATGCTTTAATATCTAATGACAATATATTGCAGTATTGAATGTCAGTGAAGAGAGCTGTGAATTTCCCACAATTAGTGTTTATTGTGGGCAGTAAAATGTTGTTAGATGAAAATCTAGTATTGTTACTCTTACGTATGCACGTTAACCGACAGTTGGCTCGCCCATGCTCTACCTCCATTGTCGATATGTCATGCCTCACACGTCAGACACGTTTCTTCATTCCAATGCCGGTACAAAACTGCGCAATCCTCACGTTTCGGCGAGCTCTTACACTCTTGACAAAGTAAAAATGAGAAGGAGAGCCTCCGGTTAGCGATCTCTTGCGTTCCAATAATCTCTGAATAATGCAGCATATACGTAGATGCGACCAAAGGGACCTAGAAAACTACACTTTTCAGGCAATCAGTGAACTTGTTGGTGTGTTTTAAGAAACGTATATCGGTCCGCTTCTCGTCTTGTACTGGCTCATTCTTTCTCTGTACAGTGGCACAAATTTCGCTTAGCTTATTGGCAGCCGTAAAAACATTAACGGTGTATCTACTTGCTACTTTCTTTAGCTGGTCCATGCACTCACTCATGAGTCGAATCACTCGAACTCACTCAGACTCAGATGAACCCGGGAGTGTCAGTCAGGGTGAGTAAAAATTTCGTCAGTCTGGGTCCGACGGAGTCCGCTGTTGAAGAAAATTTCCGCGAGCGTGAGTCCGAGTGAGTTCGGCCGTTCAGGAGAATTTCTATGGGTCTTAATATGAGTGAGTCCAAAGCGCAAAATATTTTCTTGAGTGAGTTTCACTTTGTTTTGCCGATCTAAGGTCCTATCCAGTCAGATTCAGCATTGCTATCAGCCTTACCTGTGGATTCACGTGTATATATACTATCGTCTATTCACAAGTATTCTAAAGCCGGGTCGTTCATACAATGTCTCAGTATTTATTATTTAGGGGCGAGAATCACCAAGGGGGATGCCTTGATCTCCCCCACCAACTCTTCTAGGGAATTTCTTTATTATTATATTTTATGCTTTCATCTCTTCCAAGAAAAAAAGAACGGCAGGCCTGCGTAGAAGGCGCAGTACAGTCACAGCAAAAGCTATATATTGTAACGGCCACTAAATACACAAAAGCGAAATACACTTCAACATGGCTGTAATCTGGCAGCCATTGCCACCAGCCTCACTGTTGATGATGATGATGATGATGATGATTTCACAGCCATGGCTCATACCCACTCAGGGGGATCAGCCAAGAATCGATGACTTAATTCAGTAAGATTTTTTTAATTCAATATTGAAATCACCCACCAGAAAAAAAAAGAAAAGACACCCTAGGCAGAACGAAAGGAGTGCAATAGTTGTCACTCAATCAGAAAAGACAATTATTCATTACATTGAATAGGAATGAGCATGGTTAAACAATGCTCTTGTGTATGCTAGAATATTTTCGTAGGAATAATAATCACGCAATTAAAAGCCTAATTCTTTTAATTTCATTAAGGTACTTGCAAACTGCATAGAAAACGTTCTCGTGGCTGAAGCCCAGATCACAAGCACCGAAGGAAAGTATATTTTCTATAGTGAAGTTCAGCCCCAGGCTAGCGAATGGGAGGACTAAGGGTGTTTTCCTCAGCAATTTGTATCGGCGACATAATAAAAAATAGTGCTCCATTCTTTCCGATTCTGAACAAAAGTTGCATAGCAGTGATATCGCCAGACCAGCCCTATGTGAATAGATATTTAACCAGTTGTTCCGTGCAGAGAATTTTCCCTTTTTCGGGGATTTTTCGCCTGTCATTTTGAGCGAAAGGGAAAAGGGCAGTTTTCGTGATATTGCAAAAATTTTTAAGAATGATCAAGTTTTTCTAGGACGACCGATAATAAGCGCTCACAGTGCGCCTTCATCTACATGTAATCGGTTCTGGCGCATGCACAATGCAAGAATAGCCTTTGAAATTAGTTTCTGATATTCACGTGGAGCGGTTTCTCGTTCATTGTTGGTGTTAGACTTGAAACACATATTGTGCAGTGTACTAACAGTATAAGAATTAATAAAATATATTAGAGAAATATTATGTCAACTATATTTTGCTTGTTATATGTTTGTGTCTGGAGAGAGTTAACAGTGTGATTAAATAAATAAATAAATAAATAAAGTCGCGCTTTTGCTGTGTGGTAGTGGAGAGGTTAGTCATCATTTCCAAAATCGCCATTACGTAGGACTCGTGTAATTATTGTATGTGTGTGCGTGGATTGGGGCGGAAATAACTGTTGCGCAGGGAAATATGTTGGGAATTTTGTCAGCTTTTTCAGGGCAAAATACATGAAATAAGGAATTTTCATGTCTCTGAATGGGAATACTTTGGCGTAGAAAGGAACATCACTGACTGACAGTGCTTAAAACCTTGGCCAGACTCAGATGTGCGCCGGTTGTTTGGTCACGTTCCCACAGGTGTGTTATAATCTGCTTTAAAAAAGCAAAAAATGGTTATATTTTGTACCTATATGATCAGGTTTCTGCGCATGTTTTATCAGTGGACACCGCCAGCCCCATGATGATAAAAAGGAAGTACGGTGCGTTGGTCGTCATGGCAAGGGTGACCGATATGCCAACAAAAACAAGGAATGTACCGATCCAGATGAGGAACGACATGAGCACCACGCGCAGGTTGAGCCGGTACTCCGGCGGCGGCGTGATCTCGTTCATGCTGCCGCCACTCGAGCACGACCTGCCCCCTCCGCAGACTGGGCCGAACGCAACAGCTCTGGAAATGCTTAAGATGTTGTGCGCGACGCCTCGATGGAGCCGCGAGAACCTCATGACTTGTGGGAACGGACCGCTGTTCTGCGCTGCACGTTCGCTACAATGGCTGACCTCCTGGAACTACGCGAGCGAGTGATGATGATGATCATGACCTCAGATCAATGGTGCTTACCCACAAAGGGGTATGGGCTTAGAACCGGATGGCAGAATACTTAAATGAAGCTAAAACCAATCTGAAAAGTTACTTTAAAGATAAAACTGTGAATAAATAAAAATGGTTGCTGAGCAAGCGGTCAAACTATCTCTTGTTCCTGTTAGACATAGCAATGAATTATAAACGAAAGATCTGAAAAGGTTGCAATTTACTAGCACGGTAATCTTTTTGTTGCCTTGATGTAGTGAACCACATAGAGCATACATCCCTGTGGCAATAACCCAACGAAGTGCCGCCAAGTGATAAATGTATTGTAACGTTTACTTGTATTTTTAACTTCTGCAATGGGGCTTCTAAAAATCTTTTTCTCTGATACAAATAATGACGACAGAATAAAAAGAAATTATCAATTGCTTCAATTTTTGTTGCAAAAATGCACAATGCTACGCCTTGAGTCCAGCTTTATTTAGGTAATAATTTAGTGTCGAAGCTTCACAGCATAATCTGGTATAAGTAACTTCTAACTGGCGAGAAACACACCACTGTTTATTCCAGCAATGCCTTATAAGCTAGGAATCTTTGAATTTATCCGATTTACCTATTCCCCATTACAAACAAGCATTTCTGAGCTTTAACGCAGTCACGTAAGCCGTATCTGGTAAAACGGGGATGATGGGTCCACTCAGGGATGCTGCTAAATTTCTTTCAAATATAATCCACGGTGGCCTGGTACAGATAGCAAATGCAGTTTTTGTACGTTTTTTTTTGGTATTAAATGAGCAAACGTATTCATCAGCTCTCCAGTCATCTCCAGCATTGCTATCAGCCTTACCCATGGATTCACGTTTACACTCACGTCTATTCAAGGTATTCTAAAGCAGGGGCTAGGTATACATTGTTTCAGTATTTATTATTTAAAAGCGAGAATTACGAAGGGGGATGCATTGACCTCTCCCACCAACTCTTCAAGAGAATTCTTTTTTTATGTTATCCTGTCATCTCTTCGAAGAAAGAAAAATCACAGGCCTGTGTGGAAGGCGCATTACAGTCACAGCAAAAGCTATATGTAGAAGAGCGGCCTTTCACAGCCTTTTCTAAATCCTCATGGGATAACTGCTGCAAGCACACTTGTTTGATGCCCACTACGGCATTAATAATGAAATGTTTTGTGTAGTAGGCTGACATTTTCTCTCCTATTTTTGTCATTCCTCTGAGAAGCGTGGTATCTGCCAAACACTTGCTAGGAATTTTCTGCCAATTGTTCACGCAGTGGCCGATGACGATGAGGAATTGTGCCTGAAGTGGCTATGCGCCACAGTTAACAGGTGAACAAGAACAAGCTTTTATAATGTGTTGGAGCAGTGAACGACTAAATTGTTACGCTATTCGCATTGTGTGACGACTGGTTGTTCTTTCGCTGTTTTAAAACGCTTTATAAGTCGTATTAACGTGATTGCTTTCCCGACATCACACCTGCCTAAGGCAAGTTTGCTAAGGACGCCGAAGCACCAACGTAGCTGAGTGGTAGAATACCGGCCTGGTTCCCAGCGGACCCGTGTTTGAGCCCCACTGTGTCATTAATACTAAGTTTTTTTTTTTATTCCTGATTTCGTGCGTTGTGGTTGCGGACACCGACGGCGGCGGTGGGCAAATACGGCAGTGCGTGACCCGAGTTGTGGTCTCATAACAGCTTTCGCTGTAAAAGGGCCTTCGTGAATTGGAAGCACTCGTAACTCGTTTTGAAGATACTATGTCAAAGTGCACCAACAAGAGCACTGATTGCGTGAGAGATTGGTGCTAAAAAGCATTATGAGACTAATGAGTCGACAAGCTCGGACTCTCACATTCGCCGATCGAGCCGTGAGTTTGAGTCTGAGTGAGTCCGGGTGAAGAAACTTTTTGTGAGTCTGAGTTATACGAGGACGTCCAAAGCTCTAAATATTTTTCATGAGTGAATCTGACCGGGCTCCGCAAGTTTTGCTGACCTGTGCATGTGAGATACATGTATGCACGGTATACGTACGGCACGCTTCTTGCTATCGCTTTCTGCAACCATGCTCGAACCTAACAGACTTCTTGAAACGCTCAGCGACAGTAGCCACTGCAACAACGGGATCACCTACATCTAAAAGACGCATGACCTGTGCGTTAAAGCTATAAATCATTTTGTGCTCACATGATTCTGGGAGGGCCGACTTAGGACAAGACATGGCTACACTGTTCATCACAACTTTCAAATGCTTCGACGAGAAACCTAAAATTGGGGTTGAAGATCATAAAGAATACTGCCAGTATACGTTGTCCGTCTGAAACGTTTACGAAATGCCCAGAAATTGTATTCCTTCATTCTGAGGTTTACCTCTAGTGGAATTCAGTCCTCCTCCATTTGATTAAAATTTATCGCTTGATGGGGTTACCACAGTTTCGTGTCTTCGCCCTTACAAAAATAAAGAAATCGTCTACATAACGAAAAATCTTAATCATAGAATTACCTAAAGCGTCTTGTTGGGACTCCGGGTCCTGCCGGTCTCGTTTTCGGTAGCTGGCCCCGTCGCAGGATTCATCGTCCAACAATTCAGCGAGAAGAAGCGCCCGAACGAACAACAGAGATTTATTTACATGTGGAGAAGTGATCAACTGATCCAAAGAGAGAAGAGTGAGAGTGATACAAAACGTCTTCGGCATTTTATAGCGCCACGTTGTTGACACTGGGCGCCTTGTCCGCATCGTCAGCCAATACGGTGTCCCCGGCACCTCGGCCACGAGGGAGGGGGAAACACCTCTCACAACACATGGAGTGGCACAACCTAACACGATGTCCATATATGGTCACGGCGCCCTAAAATGTTACCAAACATGGTCACGAACGCACAGCAGATTCCGGAGTTCTCCCGGCGAGAGGAGGAGCCTGAATGGGGAGGTGGGGGTGGACGACCCCGTCGGTCAAGAACCGGTTCTCCCCCAAACTCTTCTTGCTTGGTTCCCTAGGGCCGGTCGTAACAGTCTCTCGCGCGGGGGGGTGAAGATCTCGATGGGCTGAGGTTTGCAGCCACTGTCTGGAGAGATCAGCGCTGGCAGTCGGTTTGGTGACGACCATCTTTGATGAAGTAGAGGGCAACACCTGCTTCATTGTGGGCTCAACAGACATCACATACGCACATGAAAACACAACTACTAAGCCGGTGAGCGCCAGACAATTCCGCCAAACTCCACCAGGCAATTTTCCCCTTTAACATATATTAAAGGAAATACACAATTTATTCAAAATGTTACTCACACTTTAAGGTGACACAAAACAACAACACTAGAGGCACACCGAACCCGAAACCCTGGATAGCCGTGTCTTCAAAGTTTTCAAACAAGTACACCTAAAAGAGTAAAAAAACAATCACTAGCTCTTGTCTAGGTCAGGAAATAAAAATGCCAGAGTTCTCGAGACATCCTCTCGCGTCAGGGGCATCGACTTAAGCCATCAGCGTTGCCATGGAGTACACCCTTTTTGTAGCGTATTTCAAACGTATATTGTTGCAATACGAGGCTCCAACGCAGCAGGCGGCCGTTCTTAGAGGACATGGTCTGTAGCCAGGTGAGAGGACAGTGGTCCACTTCCACAATGAACTTGCTTCCGGCAATATAACAAGCCAGTTTCTGGACTGCCCAAACCAAGCACGCACATTCCTTTTCGCTAGCACTGTAAACCTGCTCGCGAAGGGGAGTTTCCGGCTAACATAGAGGACGGGACGCTCTTCATTCCCCTCATCCCTTTGACTAAGAACTGCCCCCATGCCTCTATCAGTAGCGTCGCATTGGACTATGAAAGGCCTCGAGTAGTCCGGTGAACAAAGCAAAGGTTGGCTCGACAAGGCCGCTTTCAAAACGCGGAAAGCCTTTTCTTTCTCCTCATCCCAGTCGACCATTTGGGGCTCGGTCTTGCGCAACGCGTCAGTAAGAGTGCTGGCAATGTCGGAATATCTAGGGATGTACTTACGATAATAACCAGCTATTCCAAGAAAAGCCCGAATATCGGTTTTCGTTCGGGGCTGGGGAAAGTCTCGGATGGCTGCCACTTTCATTTCAGAGGGACGGCGATGCCCTCGACCGATAACATGCCCGAGATAGAGTACCTCTGCTTGTGCTAGCTGACACTTGGGCGCCTTTACCGTTAAACCTGCTTCGCGCAGGCGTGTCAGTACTGCTCTCAAATGCGCCAAGTGTTCTGGCCAGGACGAGGAAAACACGGCGACGTCGTCCAAGTAAGGCAATGCGAAGTCCTCTTGACCCCGCAAAACCTTATCCATTAAGTTTGAAAAACAGTAAGGCGCGTTCTTTAGGCCGAAACTCAACACTTTAGGGCGGAATGTCCCCAATGGTGAAATAAATGCAGCATACCGGCTCGCCCTCTCAGTGAGCGGCACCTGCCAGTAACCTCTCACTAGGTCTAGTGTTGAAATAAATTCCGCGCTGCTTACCCTCTCGACGCGTTCCTCAATGTGGGGAATTGGGTATGTCTGATCCTTGGTGATGAGGTTTAACTTACGATAGTCTACGCAAGGACGCGGATCTTTGCCGGGTACCTCCACAAGAATTAACGGGAAGTGTAATCACTTTCACACGGCTCAATCATGCCCAATTCCAGCATCCTGTTAACCTCTGCTTTTATTAGCTCAAGCCGGCGAGGTGACACCCGATACGTCTTAGATCTTACCGGTTCCGACGAGGTAAGCTCTATGTCATGAGTGAGGACTGTTATGCCAGCGAGTCCTCGTCAAACGTCCGTGCCTCTGAAAAAGGCAATCTGGGTCAAGGCCAGCCCGCAGTCCGCCTGACACGAACAACTCAACGGCGTAAACACGCGCGGCGCCTCTCTGGCCCACTTGCAGTGAGTCAGCTGCGCACGTGACAGCGAGCCGGCGTCCTCGTGTCTGGGGGTCTGACGTGGCCCAGCGGCGACCCCATTGGAGGAATCTGCCCTGACGACCAGCGGCGCTTCTGATTGGACATTTTGGTTGGACCCGGTGCAAATAAAAGAAGCCCTGCGGCGCGTCGCGATCGGCGGTCCTATGAGAGAGGAGTCCCCATGTCGGAGAGCCGACATGTGTGTGAGTCGGCGGTCTTAGGCGAAAAGTTGACCTATGTATTAGAGAGGAGAGCTCGGCTCTTCGAGTCTCTGTCGGCCCCAGTGCCGAAATTGTAACGCCTCTGTATATATGCTGTACATAAACCTTGTTTAACTCACCGTCGTCTCGTCCGCTCGTCTTATCAGCTCTGCGCAGAAGCAGTCGCGAGCTGAGAAACATACGCTACCAAACGGCTGGTGACCTTCCCGGCGGAGTTGAAAGCAGTGGCGCCTTCGGGACCGTGTTGGCGTCCCCGTCTTTCGCAACAGTGGTTGGCAGCTGCGGGATCGGCCGGCGTCAGCGACATCGATGCGGTGAGTGCCTGATGTTTTCCCCTCAGTTCACCAGACTACTCTAGCTCAGGTTGTAGTAGTTTAGAGAAGGGCTGTGTGAAGCATTAGAGTGAGCTTTGATTGTTTCAAGCAAAGTCGAAGTGCTTTGAAACCAAAGTTAATGCGGAGGGGGTAAACACGGGAGAGTGAAAAATTGCTTGCGCGTCTTGCTAGTTGACTTATAGTGGGTACGGCAAGTAAATTGTTAACAGGGGCAAACAGCAAGAGGCTAGTGTGAACGATTGAGAACCTTAAAGTGAAGGAACTCATCGAAATTTGTGAGGAACTCGGCATTACTTTGGGCCGTGCGAAACGAAAGCAAGCGATCCTTGAGATCATGAAGGATGAGGGAGTGTCGGCTGAGGAAGTCGATGAGGCCTGGGTGGATATTAAAGCACGCCGTGAGGAGGCTGAAAGGCGAGAAGTAGAAGCTCGCGAAGAAGCTGAAAGGCGCGAAGCTCGCGAAGAAGCTGAAAGGCGCGAAGCTCGCGAACGTGAAGAAGCTGAAAGGCGCGAAGCTCGCGAAGAGGCTGAAAGGCGCGAAGCTCGCGAACGTGAAGAAGCTGAAAGGCGCGAACGTCGCGAGGAGGCCGAGAGACAGGAGCGTCTCGAGTTGAAACGACTAGAATTGGCAATCCTACAGTGTTCGCAGGCGCCTAGCGTAGCTTCTCCAACAGCTCAGGTCAGCGGTTTTAGAATTCGGGACCAACTGCCACCGTTCGTAGTAGGCGAGGACATGGCGAAGTATCTCGTCAAGTTTGAACACGTCTGTGAGCGAAACGCTTTGGAGCGGCCTCTTTGGGCGCGGAACCTGCTAGCTCTTCTTCCCGGCGAAGTGTCCGACGCGATAACTTGCTTGCCGAGGGAAGCGTTTGAGAGCTATGACGAGGTTAAGGAAGTGCTCTTGAGACGTTATAAGTTGTCACCCGAGGCTTTCAGGCAAAGGTTCCGGTATGCTGAAAAGGGGAATGAGTCACACGTTGACTTCGCGTTTCGTCTTAAAGCCGATTTAATTGAATGGCTCAAGGGCGAAGGTGTTTATGACGACCGCGATAAAGTGGTGGAATGCGTTGCATTGGAGCAATTCTACCGCTGCATCGAGGATAATGTCAGACTTTGGCTGCAGGACAGACTTGGTGAAGTACAGCTAAACAAGGCAGCAGAGTTAGCTGAGGAGTATTATACTCGCCGAAAGTTGCACAGCAGGGCAGTGCGCGTTGAAAAGGATGAGAGAAAAGAGGGCTTTTCAAAGAAACCTGATCAACGGAGACCCGATCCGCACCGTAATTTCAAGAAGGACCCGTCTCTTACGAAGGACAGTGTAGGGGAAGGGCAAACAGAAGCGGAGAAATCGAGAGAGGTTTCTACCACACAGGCATCTGAATCGGAAAACAAACGGAATCCGCTAATCTGCTACAACTGCAAAAAGGAAGGGCACATCGCGAGAAACTGTCAGGAAAAGTTTGCTTTCGCAACGATCCGAGAATCAGAAAAAACATTCGGTTGTTGGAGCCGTATCTCCAAGAAATTAGGGTGAATGAGAAAACGTGCCGAGCACATAGAGACTCAGCGGCAACCATGGACGTTGTCCATCCTTCATTGGTGTCTCCGGATGACTTCACAGGAGAATGCGCGTGGATCAGGCAGGTCGCCGAGGAGCAGAGTGTTCGCTTACCAATCGCCACGGTTGTCATTAAAGGCCCGTTCGGTGAGCTTCGCACCGAAGCGGCTGTGTCTGCCGCGCTAAATGATCGTTTTCCTTATCTTTTCTCCAACAACTCAGAGCAGCTTCTCAAAGAGCAGGGCAAATCGTTCTTCCCCAACTTAGCGTGCATGGCTCTCACGCGATCGCAAGCGCGGAAGCTATCGCGGCAGCTTGATCTGGTTCAATGCGATGAACTCTCAAGTGACCTTGTCGGCGGGTCGACGGAACCCCAGAAAGGAAAGTTTCCGCATGAGTCATGTGAGCAGTCACGCGAGCGGCCCGTCGCCGAACCGACCGGCGCGGTTTCCGTAGAAAGGGGAGACGACATGGCGCCATTGAGTCAGAGCGAGGGGGTTGCAATGCTCTCGCCTGTAGCGGAAAGTTTGAGCGAGCTGCCGAGAGTTGATCGAGAGACGCTCATTCGAGAGCAGCGTGAGGATCTCTCGATTGAAGCGCTAGTGGAAAGCCAAATTGAAGCGCTAGTGGAAAGCCAGAAAAACGCGGCAAAAGTGCTGTCGAAGGAGCACTACGAGGAATCGGTGAAGAAGCGTGCTTTTGAAGTAGGGAGTCAGGTAATGCTGCTGCAGCCGTTCAAAAAGAACAAGCTTGAGGTTGATTGGGAAGGGCCCGCCAAAGTATTATCGAAGCCTTGCGATACAAATTATGAAGTGAAATTAGGAAGGTGGCCGGACAAAATTTACAACTTGATGAAACCAGACGTTCAACATCAAGCGGTCGTAAATCTGTTGTTGAATGCTTCAAAGGAAGAGGAAGCAGAAATTTTGAGTTCTAGTGAGGTAATTGAAGGGGGATCGAAAGTAATCCGGGAGCAGATAAACCTAGAGCCTAGCTTAAGTGAAGGAGGACCTGAGAAAGAGGACCTGAGAAAGATTGGTTCCGAGTTTGAAGACGTGTTTTCGGACCGCCCCGGAAACACGAGGGTGATCGAACACGATATCGAGCTAAGCGGTGAGGAGTCAATCCGTAGCAAGCCGTATCGTTGTTCCCCTGTGCAACGTCGAAAGTGTGAGCCGCTCTTGGTGCCGCATAGGTATCGTCGCCTAAAAGTGGCCGGTTACTGAAGTGGAGCATGTTGCTCCACAGTGCAACTTTGACGTTCGCTATCAAAAAAAAAAAATAAAGGAAAGGTAAACGCTAATGCAGGTGCATTGAGCAGTGCGTTCCAGCTAGTAACTTCTCAACCTTTCGGTTTCTGGCTGGCGATTCGGGGCAAAATTTTGACCTCATCACGACCTGGGCTGAGCGCTCTCGTTCAGAGTGATCTCAAGGGGCCAACTTTATGTGGTATTCTAATTCGTTGCGTTGTTGTAATTGTGAAAAATTCAAGTTCTTACTTTAGGAGTCTTGTGTCCCACATGTGCCTCTTGATGTAGAGGGAACAAAATTTCGATAGACACGTAGATAGGTATATGTTGTACTATACTTTGTCTGGTGTTCTGTCGGGTGACCGAAGGCACTTGCGTGTGTCGTGTGTTGTCTGTTGTCGATCCGTTCTTGGCAAGTTGCAGAACCATCGACAAGTGCTAAAACCGAAGATGGTCAGAAGAGACGAGTGAAGCTGGTCGACAAGTTGTGGCGACAAGCCAGTGGAGCTGGGATCCGTCGTCAAAAATGGGATGTGTTTCCGGAACAGTCTGGAGCTGTATTCTCCCCATGGCCCTGGAGGCGAACCTGGAGGGACCTGGCGAACGAGCGCACCTGACATCCGAGCCCCGTGGAAGCAGCTCGTCTTTCCAGTGCATTGTCTGGCGGCGGGGGTGCTGTTATGCCAGCGAGTCCTCGTCAAACGTCCGTGCCTCTGAAAAAGGCAATCTGGGTCAAGGCCAGCCCGCAGTCCGCCTGACACGAACAACTCAACGGCGTAAACACGCGCGGCGCCTCTCTGGCCCACGTGCAGTGAGTCAGCTGCGCACGTGACAGCGAGCCGGCGTCCTCGTGTCTGGGGGTCTGACGTGGCCCAGCGGCGACCCCATTGGAGGAATCTGCCCTGACGACCAGCGGCGCTTCTGATTGGACATTTTGGTTGGACCCGGTGCAAATAAAAGAAGCCCTGCGGCGCGTCGCGATCGGCGGTCCTGTGAGAGAGTGGAGTCCCCATGTCGGAGTGCCGACATGTGTGTGAGTCGGCGGTCTTAGGCGAAAAGTTGACCTATGTATTAGAGAGGAGAGCTCGGCTCTTCGAGTCTCTGTCGGCCCCAGTGCCGAAATTGTAACGCCTCTGTATATATGCTGTACATAAACCTTGTTTAACTCACCGTCGTCTCGTCCGCTCGTCTTATCAGCTCTGCGCAGAAGCAGTCGCGAGCTGAGAAACATACGCTACCAAACGGCTGGTGACCTTCCCGGCGGAGTTGAAAGCAGTGGCGCCTTCGGGACCGTGTTGGCGTCCCCGTCTTTCGCAACAGGACGGATGTCCGGCCTGGCTCGTTTACAAATCTGTCCTGAAACTCAGTCAAAAGACCACGCAATTCCTGCTTCTGCTTCATTGTCAGTTGTGACTTTGATACTAAATCCTCAACTCTTTTCTCGATCGGGACTTCGTCCGATTCGGGAGCTAATTCAGGGATTTCTGCCGAAACCTCTTCCGGAACATTTAAAGTCATGTTCACGATGGCTTCCCTCTCTTTATAGGGTTTGAGTAAGTTGCTATGATACACCTGGTGTACCTTACGACTTCCTGGTAATTTTACCACATAGTTGGTGTCAGACAATTTTCGAGTAATTTCGGCCGGGCCGACCCATTGCACTTCAAGCTTATTCTTTTGGGAGGGCTTCAACAACATGACCCTGTCTCCTACAGCAAAGTGTCGTGCTTTAGCTGTCCGATCGTAGTAAAGCTTAGCCTTCTGCTGTGCTTTGGTCATCACACTCTCGGTCAGTTCTTGGGCTTTTGTTAGACGATCCAATAAGGTGAGGACATATTCCACTACTACAGGATCATCACCCTGACCTTCCCACGACTCTCTCAGCATACGAAGAGGAGACCGCAGTCTGCGGCCGTAAACAAGTTCCGCTGGCGTAAACCCTGTTGTCTCATGTGGTGCAGTTCTTAGTGCAAACATCGTTGCAGGTAAGCACATTTCCCAGTCAGTTTTTCGTTCAAAACATAAGGCTCTTAACACTCGCTTCATCACGGAGTGAAGCTTTTCTATCGAGTTCGACTGCGGATGGTAGACTGAACTATGCAATAATTTCACGCCACACCGCTCTAGAAAGGTTGTCGTTAAGGCACTCGTGAAAATGGTGCCCTGGTCTGATTGTATCTCGGCAGGAAAGCCTACCCGGGCAAACACGGACAGAAGTGCGTTCACTACTTCCACGGAACTTAGCTCTTTTAGCGGGACCGCCTCTGGAAATTTAGTAACTGGGCAGATTAAGGTCAGGATGTGACGGTAGCCTGAAGTTGTCTTGGGCAAAGGACCTACTGTGTCAATTACCAACCGACGAAAGGGCTCCGTGATTACGGGTACCAGCTTCATTGGAAATTTCGCCTTATCTCCCGGCTTACCCACTCGCTGACACACATCGCAAGATTTTACAAACCTCTCTACATCTTTAAAGCATCCAGGCCAGTAGTATTCCTGTAAAAGACGATTTTTCGTCTTTTTTACGCCTAAGTGGCCTGACCATGATTCTCCATGCACCAAACTAAGCAAATCCTGACGATACGCCTGAGGTACGACAACCAGGTCAAACTCTACTCCTCGCCTATCTAGATATTTTCGATAGAGTATGCCGCTCCTCTCTTGGAATCTCACATTTCGTTTGGCGATTCCCTCTTTCGAACTGTCCTGGAATTGCTTAAGCGTCGGGTCCCCCTTTTGTTCGGTTATTAATGAAGCGGGGCTCACCTGCAGCAGCCGACTGAAATTATCCGAAGTTGGCATGACACACAACTCTTTTGTATTTCCTAGTACCTGGAATGTGTCACCCTCTGTGCTATTCTCTGTACTACAAGGAATCGGCTTGGGAGCAATGGCATTTTCTATTTGCTCGGTCAACGAGGCGTAATTGACCCCTTCCAATTCGGGAGGAGGTTCAACGTCGCCTTTAGGAATGATTGCCTCCGCGACTACGGCTTCTGCAGCCTGTTCTCGCACAAGTCGATTTGTTACCGTGGTGTCCAACTCGCAACCAGGCCCGTTGTCGATTTGAGGCTTGTTTGCCTCAGTGAATGTTGCTCTCGCAGCCAGCGCACGTGCCTTTGATCTAGTCAGTGCCTGCACTATGCCTTCTCCCAACGTTAGACCTTTCTCCTTCAGCATTTGATCTGACTTATTTGAAAATAAGTAAGGATACTGAGGGGGTAGATATGGCGATACCGCGGCTTCCGTTTCCAACGTACCAAATGCGCCTTTAAGGACAACTTTAGCTACGGGAAGGCACTGACTGTTTGCTTCTACGGCTTGTCTAATCCAGGCACAGTCTCCTGAATACTGTCCGGACTGAACAAAGGACGGATGAACTACGTCCATAGTGGCTGCGGAGTCTCTAAGAACCCGACACTGCTTGCCGTTCACGGTAAGGTCGTACATATAGGGCTCTAACAACTTCATGTTCTCGTCGGCTTCATTTATAGATAAAAAGGCAGCCTTTTCTTTCGGGCAATGTTTCGCGAAGTGCCCTGTTTCGTGGCAATTGAAACAAGCCGCCGGTTTTTTTGCCTCAAATTTCCTTTTGCTTGCCTCTGCCGACGCCTCATGGTTAGATGCCTTGTTTTCCTCACCCTTTTGTGCGAGACTTGTCGGTTGTTTTCTAAACGGCGCCTTATTCGATAGTAGGAATTTTTCCCTTTTAGGCTCGCTGTTTGCCCCGAGGGCGCGGCGCGTAACGAATTCTTCAGCGAGCTCTGCGGCTTTCGTTACGGTGTTCACGTCCGGTCTATCCTGCACCCAGAACCTCACCTTTTCTGGTAACCTTTGATAGAATTGTTCCAGACCGATACACTCAAGCACCTTGTCGTGATTCCCATACGCCTTTGCCTCTTTGAGCCACTCCCCCATGTTGGCCATTAACTTGTAAGCAAACTCCGGGTATGAATCATTGTTCTCTTTTACGGCGTTGCGAAATTTTTGTCTGAAACCTTCCGCTGACAACCTGTATTTCTTGGGAAGGCTCGACTTTACCTCACTGTACTCGTCAGCCTCCTCTTTCGTGAGGCGCGCGATTACTTCTGAGGCCTCCCCCGGAAGTAGAGACAACAAGCGTTGAGGCCATGTATCCTGGCTGAAACCTTGCCTTTCACAAGTTCTCTCAAAGTTAACGAGGAACAGCCCAATGTCCTCCCCTAGCTTGTACGATCTCATTAGGTCCCTCATTTTGAACCTGACCCGCTCTGCTGTACCGGATGCCTCGCTGCCTCCTGCTCTACTATTATGGCTAATCTCTAGCTCGAGGCGCTTCATTTCAAGCTCGTGCTTTCGCATCTTATCTGCCTCGGCTTCTGCGGCCTCGGCCGCGGCCGCCTTTCTTTCGGCCTCTGCCGCTTGCCTCTCCTGAATCTCCTCGACACATTCTGACAGCTCGTCATCCTCCGCCCCCAATGCGAGAATCGCCTCTATCAGCTCTGGCTTTCTTTGAGAGTCCGACACCTCCAGATTCAACTCCCTTGCAAGTAGCAACAACATGGAATTTCGCAGGGATTTCAGATTCATGGCTGCCTCCAGTACCGCTGTCTCTGTTCCACAAAGATTCCTGTCCTGCAACTAATTAACCTTGACGGCAACGACAGCTCTAGGTTCCTGCCTTGCCTCAAGTTTTCCGTTAACTTAGTCTACAAATAAAGCTTCAAAAAGCTCTTATACGGAATCCTGCCCTGCCACTGTTAACCTTGACGCCACTGACAGAAAGAGCTTAACCAAGCTATCACACAATTTCTGCCTGACGCAAGTTACCTGTTAACCCAATGACTAAGACAGCCCCTCTCTACCAGCTTTTACTTAACACATAGAGTAAATGCCTGGTAAAATTTAACAGAGAAAGCCGGCACTCACCCAGTTCGCAGTCATGTCTCAGGCGTCGTGCCTCTCAGAAGTGCCGTTCGATTCCCTTTGGAAGTCGATGAGCGGGTGTCATCTTTCTCCTGTCGTCCCGTTGTTGAACTTCGGGCTCACTCCGTCCAGTGGTCGCTTTCGGGGTTATCGGCATCCCACCGCTGCCACCAGTTGTTGGGACTCCGGGTCCTGCCGGTCTCGTTTTCGGTAGCTGGCCCCGTCGCAGGATCCATCGTCCAACAATTCAGCGAGAAGAAGCGCCCGAACGAACAACAGAGATTTATTTACATGTGGAGAAGTGATCAACTGATCCAAAGAGAGAAGAGTGAGAGAGATACAAAACGTCTTCGGCATTTTATAGCGCCACGTTGTTGACACTGGGCGCCTTGTCCGCATCGTCAGCCAATACGGTGTCCCCGGCACCTCGGCCACGAGGGAGGGGGAAACACCTCTCACAACACATGGAGTGGCACAACCTAACACGATGTCCATATATGGTCACGGCGCCCTAAAATGTTACCAAACATGGTCACGAACGCACAGCAGATTCCGGAGTTCTCCCGGCGAGAGGAGGAGCCTGAATGGGGAGGTGGGGGGGCGACCCCGTCGGTCAAGAACCGGTTCTCCCCCAAACTCTTCTTGCTTGGTTCCCTAGGGCCGGTCGTAACAGTCTTCTAACCCTTTGCCAATATTGCTATGTATATACCACTAAGAACCGCAGCGTCGTTCAGTGCCGCGAATCTATTCTGAAGCGAAACTCTGAATTCATGTACTTTCCCTTTCAACGATATGTCATTGATTTGCTTCTTGCGTATCAGTTTATCCCTTTGTTTTTTAAGTCTAGTTGAATTCGAGCTCTTACCATTCTATGGTCACGTACTCCATCGGATCTTGCCAACTATTTATAGATGCTGTACATTGTCCGAGTGTGAACACAGAATAAAGTTCACCTAATTTTAAGTTTCGCCATTCGGACTCCGCCATGTCCACTAATGGTTAGCCCGTTTTCTGTAGAAGACATTTAGGATCCGTAAATTAATACGTTCAGCGAACTCAACTACGGTTATAACTCCCCTCTAGCATTTCTAAACCCGATGCCAAATTTCCCCACTGCATGGTCTCCGGCCTGCTCTTGTCTACTTTGGCATTATTGTCGCCCAACTGAATAGTATACTGTGTCTTTATTTTATTAAAGGCTGACTGCGTCTGAATAGAAGTGCTCAACCAAATGATTAATGTGGCTCGCCGTAGGCGCGTAGGCCTGTACCTCCTACATATTGTACCTTTTGTTAAACTTAATTATGATACTTACCTCCCTTTCGCTAATACTGTGGTATTCCTCTGTGTTGCCAGTGATAATTTAGAGTATGAGAATCCCCACCCCTTTTTCTTTTGTTTCAACTAATCCCTGGTAGCATAGGACGTGTCCGTTCCTCAGCACTGTATAAGCCTCACTTGTCCTCCTTACTTCGCCGAGCCCGATAAATCCCATTAACCACTTTTTAATTCATCAAATAGCACAGCTAATTTAAACACACTGGTGTAACTCTCACAACAAAATAAAAATGACACAGCATGTCTAAACAATCTGCAACAAACTCTCCGAAAACTTCGGTATATACTTCGGACGCACGTTTAGCTACTCGACAAAAGAATGCGAATTGACTGCAGTGCTGTTCCGTGCAGGGAAGCTTTCCTTTTTTGGGGATTTTTCACCTGTCGTTTCGAGCCAAAAAGAAAAAGGTAATTTTCGTGATATTGCTGAAAAATTTAAGATTGCTCTAGTTTTTCCAGGACGACTGATATTTAGTGGTCACAGTTCGCCTTCATCTACATGTAATCGGTTCTGGCGCATGTACAACGCAAAAATAGTGTTTGAAATTAGTTTCTGATATTCACGTGGTGCGGTTTTTTGTTCATTGTTGGTGTTAGACTTAAAGCCCACATTGTACAGTGTACTGAGAGTATAAGAATTAATAAAATATTTTTAGAGAATAATTATGTCAACTATACTTTGCTTGTTAGTTGGCCATTATTATATGTTTGTGTCTGGAGAGAGTTGGCAGTGTGGATAAATAAATAAACAAACAAACGAACAAATAAATAAGTGAATGAATGAATAGAATGAAATAGAAGAATGAATGAATTAAAGGCCCCCTAATAGCTGTCCTGACTTTTCTAATAACTTTAACGACGTCTTAAACGAAGTTACAAAAAAGTATCCCAACGCCCCCGTAGTTTTGTTCGGTGATTTCAATTTTCCGGGTATTAACTGGCTTAAGCAAACCATGCCGTCACAGGCACAAGGCGAAGCCGGGGCTTTCCTGGAGATTTGTTTAAATTTTAACCTTTCACAAATGGTAACTGTACCAACACGCGTAACACAAGAGTGTGAAAATATTTTGGACCTAATACTAACCAGTCACCCAGATGACATGGTCTCGATTACTTATCTCCTCTAAATAAGTTACCATAAGGTCATCCATACGGAATTTGCATTTAAATCGTTAATTTCTCAAAACACCCAGAAAACCATTCGGTTGTACGACAAGGGCAATTATGAAGCAATAAATTTGGCGCTTAACGCATTCTTATCCAGTCTAGAAGCTACTTTCTTTTCCCGGTCCGTCGAAGAAAACTGGACACTGTTTAAGGACAAGGTCAATGATTTGACTGACAGGTTTATACCAAAATCCCGCTTCCGCGCAAACTGCCCAAAGGCCATGGTTCTCTAAAACTCTGAAAAGATTAGAAAACAAGAAAATACGCCTGTTTAGATTAGCAAAAAGACTAGAAAACTCGCAAAAGTGGCAGAAATACTACGCAGCTGAAAAAGCTTATATATGCGCAGTTCAAGATGCAAAGAATTATTTTTTCAACGTTGACTTACTAAGCATTCTGACTAACAACCAAAAAAATTTTGGCAGGTTTTGAACCCCCCGCATACTGCCCCAATTACTCTTACCAGTGAATCGGGTCACGTGTTCACCGATGATCAATGCGCTAACATCTTCAACACCGCTTTCTCATCCGTGTTTACCAAAGGAAGTAACGTGTCATTTACAGTACCACCCACTATTATAGAATGTGCTATGCCACCGGTATCGTTCACTACTAATGGAATTATGTGCATAATCGACAAATTAAAACTTTCCTCCTCTTCTAGTATTGACGAAATCAACTCCAAATTCCTTAAGAACACAAAATACATTTGTGCATCTTTTCTATGCTTGCTCTTCTCACAGTCACTTTTAACAGAATGCTTACCAGATGACTGGAAGAACGGGAAGGTCGTTTCAATTTTCAAATCGGGTAACAAAAACTCGCCATTAAACTATCGTCCCATATCCTTAACCAGCGTACCCTGTAAAATCATGGCACACGTCATCTACACGCATATCATAGACTTTCTTGATTCAAACAGCTTTTTTCATCCAGCTCAACATGGGTTCCGCAGAGGTTTCTCTTGTGAAACGCAACTGGCCCTATTCGTTCATGATTTGCATACTAACCTGGACTGTAACTTACAAACCGATGCCGTATTCTTAGATTTTTCCAAAGCGTTCGACAAAGTACCCTATTCTCGACTGTTACTAAAACTTTCCCAGTTAAATCTTCACCCAAACATACTAAATTGGATCAGAGAATTCCTTACAAACCGCTCCCAGTCTGTTAATATCAACAACCGTATCTCTAATCCTCTTCCAGTAACGTCCGGAGTACCCCAGGGTTCGGTTCTTGGTCCCCTTTTATTCCTTATATACATAAATGACTTGCCTTCAAACCTAACCTGTAAAACCCGCCTGTTTGCTGATGACTGCGTTATATATGACACTGTTACTGACACTTCAAAACAGTCATCCTTACAAGCCAACCTAAACTGCCTCCAGGAATGGTGTGAGCGCTGGCTCATGGAACTTAACCCGAGTAAATGTAAAGTCGTTTCATTCCATCGCCGCCACATGCCGCTTGTGTATCCGTACGCAGTTAATGCCATTCCGCTAGAAAATGTTCCGTCATTCAAGTATTTGGGAGTCACTCTTTGTAGCGATCTTTCATGGAACATACACATCACTAATATCATTTCATCTGCAAATAAAAAAATGGGTTTCCTTAAACGCCATTTACGCCTCGCTCCACAACACTTAAAATTACAAACATACAAATCCATCGTTCGACCTAAACTAGAATACGCATGGCCAATTTGGGACCCTCGACAATCTTATCTTACACATGCCATCGAATCGCTTCAAAACCGGGCCGCTAGATTTATTCACTGTTCATACTCTTCAACTGTCAGCGTATCTGGATTGAAAGCAGAATCTGGTTTACCAGATCTAGAACTTCGCCATCGTATAGCCAGCCTGTCATTGTTCCACAAACTTTTTCATAGTCCTTTGCATGCCCCACCTTATATCGTTCCTGCAACACGCATATCTCACCGCACGAGCCATTTGCTTCAAGTTGCTCGGCCACGCTCCCGGACTTCTACTTTTTCTGCCTCGTTTTTCCCACGTACCGCACCAGACTGGAACGGCCTTCCCAGTGAAATTGCCACCATTCTCTGCCCATCATCGTTCTTAGAAAATATCAATAATCACTTTTTATGTTAAATCTTTGGCTTCTATGTTTTGTGTTTATAATTACCCACCCCTTATGTAATACCCCCTCACGGGTCTTTAAGGAAATAAAATGAAATGAAATGAAATGAAATAAATAAAAGTGCACTTTTGTTGTGTGGCAGTTAAGGGGTTAGTCATAATTTAAAAATCGCCAGTACGTGAGACACGTGTAATTTTAGTATATGTGTGCGGGGATTGGGGCGGAAAATAATACTGTTGCGCAGGAAAATATGCTGAAAATTTCGTCAACGTTTTCAAGGCAAAATCCACAAAATAAGAAATTTTCATGTCTCTGAATGGGAATTATTCGGCGTAGAACGAAACATCACTTACTGGCAGTGTTTAAAACTTTGGCAACACTCAGATGTGCGCCAATTGTTTGGTCACGTTCCCACAGGAACGATGTGTGTTAGAATCTGCTTTAAAAAGCAAAAAAAGTGTTTTGTTTTGTCGCTATATAACCACGTTTCTGCGCATGTTTTATCAGTGAAGCCTGCAACCATGTTATCCTCCCGCATAAGATAGTTCACACAGGTTCTAGTGTGTTTCCTTCGTTGCATCTTCTTGTCAACACACCAGGTGATTTCATCCCGTATTATAAATGTTTCTTATAAAAAAGCACGCGTAAAGAAGAGAAGATAAACAGCACAGAGCGCTCTTAAACGTTTAATTCTTGGAAACAAATATATACGCCTTGAAAATATATTAAGGGTAAATATATGCCAACCAGCTCAAGCCTTCACCTCTTTGAAGATATCCTAAATGTTTTAGCCGTTAATAATATAATCCGATTTGTTTTCGTTTTTTTACTCGCAGAACGTGAATTAATCGAATGATCTTGATGAGTCTCTGCGCAGATTTGGTGCTGAGGACTTTGAAAAAAATCATAAATGTTTATTTTGTTAAATTGTGTTTTGTAAGGTGCTTAACATCTGAATTTAAACCTGTTACGTCTGAAACTGGGGGAGCAAGAGTGGTAAATAAATAACATTAAGACATATTCTTATCTGCTTCAACCTATCGGGGAATGATTTTTGTTTTCATTTTGAGGACAAATTTGACCAGCTCTCCTCTATAGCCCCCTTTCCCCTTTCCAAGTCGCTGCCGGTCCGATTAACCTCGTGCCGGTGACGTGCCGCCGAGGAAACACCGGCGCGCCACCGCCGGTGATTTTGGTACCAGCGCACAGGTATATCAGCACCTGCCGTTGAATTGGAGAAATACCAGAAGCACCTGGCTCAAGAGGCAAAAAAAAAATTCACCTGCTGATCAATTGATGTACCAGGAGTGCCTGGCTTACAAGCAAAAAAATTCAATGAACTTCAGCGTAAACTTTCAAGACATTTATTTAAAACTATTGTAGATGCAGTATACACTGCGTTTGTTCATCTATTTCTTTGACTTCTTGGTGGGGCTGTTGTCGCCGTCACCCGTCACCATCTGCACGCCGGAGTTGATTCCTTCCGCGCCCTGGAGTCGCAACCATGTATTGGAGTGGCGGGTAATAATGCAGGCAAACTCCTGCAGGTTGGCCTTCACGAGCGGCGACGTCCGGAAGTGGTCGTCCCCGCTGGACTGTGGGCAATAGTCCTGCAGCGACGTCTGGCTCGCCTTCCCACCACCCGCACTGCTGTTCCTCGCCGGACTCCAGCTCGGAGAGGCCCAGATCTCTTTTTCCTCGGGGTGTGCGGCCAACGAGGCAGCCATATTGGATGTCGTGGTTCGTCGACTGCTGCTCTTGCTGACGCTGCCTTCGGCTGCGTTGTTGGTCCGGAATGGCGGGGTCGTCGAGTCCGGATGCAATCCCTCGTCCCAGCTGGACTTCGACTTAAGGAACCCCTCGGTCAGGTACTGCTGGTCGGCGTCCTTGGGAGATGTGTAACCGACCAGCGACATGCGACTTCCTCTGGAAGACAACCCCGATGACTCTTGTCCACTGATCATGGGTCTGCTGCTTCCAGGAAAAGGCTCATCGGGCAGCGGAGACGTCTGTTCGTTCCAGAAGAAAGCTAGGCCAGAGGTGGTGGCGCCATCGACTTCGCAAGAAGAACCGCTAGGCTCAGAAAAGTTCAGTATGCCCATGACCTGGGCGCCAGCAGTCTGCTGCCCCACTTTAGTAGCACTGACTTGGCGGGCTACGAGGGCCTGCTCACCTTTCGACGCACTTGTTTTGGCGGTCTTTTTTTCGTGGGACGCCCTTCTCTGAAAACCGGCGGCTGCGCCTTCCACCTTATGCTTGTGCATGATTCCGTAGGGGTTGTTCCCCTCACTGGTGTTTCGCTCGATGTTCGCGATGACCTTCGCGAATTCTGATGAATCAGCGATACCCTTCGGTCCACTAGTGGAGCACAGTGGGTCTGTCGGCGCGGCGGACTCTTCGTACCGGAGGCTTGCTATGCATTCATTGTCCTCGCTCTTTCTTAGGGGAAATTTCTTCACGATGATCTTCTCGTTGTTCCGACTAAATATGTTCCGAAAAATCCCCCGTTTCTTTTTTTCGGGTATAACTGGCTCCACTGGTTCTTCCATGCGGATCCTCATCGAGGGTGGTTCTGGACTTGGAGCCATAGCGCTCTCATAAGTTACCACCTCAGACCTCTCAATGCACTTGATGATGTCGATGTTATCGCTGACCTTGTGGAATTTTTCGTACGTTGTTCGCTGCACGTAGCTCTCATAGCAGCCGTACGGCTGGTGACAGCTCCCCCTTGTCACCTGTTCGCACTGGCTGGGGCTGTCGAGCGTGGTCGTCGACTGACTGTGCACCACGGCGGGGGGTTCCAGAGGCAGGAATTCCGAGGGAAGGCAAGCCGCCGTCCACGTGTCCTCCACCTGCGAGCGCAGCCCAGGTGACGAAAAAGAACAGCGCAGCGTAGTCATGGGCGTTGTTTGCAGCGTAGTCTGCCAACGACGCCCAAGCACCAACGTGGCTGAGTGGTAGAATACCGCCCTTGTTCACCGCGGACCAGAGTTTGAGCCCCACTGTGTCACAAATACTAAGTTTTTTTTTCTGATTTCTTGCGTTGTGGTTACGGACACCGACATTAGCGGTGGGCAAATACGGCTGCGCGTGACCCAAGTTGTGGTCTCATAACAGCTTTCGCTGTAAAAGGGCCTTCGTGAATTGGAAGCACTCGTAACTTGATTCGAAGATACTATGTCAAACTGCACCAAGATGAGCACCGATTACGTGATATATTGGTGTTAAAAAGCATTGACACCATGGTCGAGGAAGCTAATTTCATGCTGACGGTCTGAGTCGACTAACTGGGACTCTCTCACACTGGCAGATAGAGCCGTGAGATTGAGTCTGAGTGAGTCCGGGTGACGAAAATTTTCGTGAGTGAGTTATACGAGGGCGTCAAAAGCTTTTAATATTTTTCATGAGTGAATCTGACGGGGCTCCACAAGTTTTGCCGACCTGTGGATGTGAGATACGCAATGTATGAACGGTATACGTACGGCACGCTTCTTGCAATCGCTTTCTGCAACCATGCTCGTACCTAACAGACTTCTTCTGTCGCTCAGCGACAGTAGCCACTGATACAACGGGATCACCTACATCTAAAAGACGCATGACCTGTGCGTTAAACCTATAAATCATTTTGTGATCACATGATTTTGTGAGGGCCGCCTTAGGACAAGACATGATTGATTGATTTGTGGGGTTTAACGTCCCACAGCCACCATACGATTATGAGAGACGCCGTAGTGGAGGGCTCCGGAAATTTTGACCACCTGGGGTTCTTTAACGTGCACCCAAATATGAGCACACGGGCCTACGACATTTCCGCCTCCATCGGAAATGCAGCTGCCACAGCCGGGATTTGAACCCGTGACCTGCGGGTCAGCAGCCGAGTACCTTAGCCACTAGACCACCTCGGCGGGGCAGGACAAGACGTGGCTACAGGGTTCATCGGAACTTTCAAATGCTTCGACGAGAAACTTAAAAGTGGGGTTCAAGATCTTAGAGAATACTGCCAGTATACGTTGTCCTTCTAAAATGTTGACGAAATGCCCAGAAATTGTATTCCAATAATCTGAGGCTTATCTCTAGTAGAATTCAGTCCTCCTTACAATGATTAAAATTTATCGCTTGATGGGATTACCACAGTTTCAAAGTCTTTGCCCTTACAAATATAAAGGAATCATCTACATAACGAAAAATCTTAATCATAGAATTACCTAAAGCGTCTTCCAAACGTTTGCCGATATTGCTATGGTTATACCACTAAGAACCGCAGCGTCGTTCAGTGCCACGAATCTATTCTGAAGCGAAACTCTAAATTCATGTACTTTCCCTTTCAACGATATGTCATTGATTTGCTTCTTGCGTATCAGTTTATCCCTGTGTTTTTTTAGTCTAGTTGAATTCGATCTCTTACCATTCTATGGTCACGTACTGCATCGGATTTTGCCAAGTATTAATAGATGCTGTACAATGTCCGAGTGTGAACACAGAATAAAGTTCACTTAATTTTCAGTTTCGCCATTCGGACTCCGCCATGTCCACTAATGGTTAGCCCGTTTACATTAGAAGACATTTAGGATCCGTAAATTAATACGTTCAGCGAACTCTACGACGGTTATAACTCCCATCTAGCATTTCGAAACTCCCCTCTAGCATTTCTAAAAAAATGAAAAGAACGCGTGGCCACTTGTTCACTATGTATATTAAACACGACCGATCATAGCTGCATGCATCTTTACGAATGAAATAAGTAAATAATAACGCTCTCAGTCAGTGTAGATATCACCAAGCGCATGTATTGGATGCAACACCGAAGCGGCATGCAAGTTTGCGTGTGCCGATACATGTAGTTAAATACTACTATCTTGAGCAATGCGAGTTGGAACACTAAATTTATACTTCAACGATTACGGGTTCACCAGCCACTAAGACAATTAACACCTCTCTGCAGATTGGTGTTACAGTATTCAGGGATACTTACATGGATTAATATTTGATTTAAATTGACGAGTACGAAGAAGGGATTTTATTCTAAACAGGTTTAAAGAAGAAGGGTTGGGACTAAAATTCACTCACAGGGGCCTTGCTTTGATAATTTAGAGTTTTTTGGTACATGCTAACTTTCACTTTGGAGCATGTTTGCTCGCAGTATAGTTCGCGTTAAGCGAAGCTGGTGTTTAATTTTGCATCGGTGCATTTGAATATTGTTAAAAGAGAAATTGTTATGTCATGCTTACACACGTTATTTAAGAAAAGAAAATTTGGCTTATCTCACGCACCATACAAATCGATGTTATGCCAAGTATGTGGAGGGAAGGTGACTGTGGTTAATTATTTTTTATTGAGCGAAACGTTACAAAACGTTGTACGCGTAGACATATGTAGAACAGTCGCGTAATGTTTTACATAACCAGTTTTCTACAGTTGCGTAAATATTTGAACAGCAATATGGGTATTACCAGAAGCAGTAAGTTTATACGTATAGACTGTGCCTGCGAGGATGGTATACCATTGGCCAGAGATATACGTACACAAATTCAATAAAATGGCGCTTAACTATACAAGTGACGTTAACCCGACGGGACGCCCCTACCATGGGAGTATTCACTTCAAGTGAGACAGAGCGTGCGGACGCAAGAAGAAAGTCAGCACACCACAAATGCATTGAAGGTGAGCACAACGAAAAAACAAAAAAAACAAAGATACGAAAACACATCAGCGCACGCCCATGAATGTGCGAACCTATCTTTAATTTGACACATGTGTGGGTCGATGTGAAAGATAATGGTTAAGGCACTTGATTTCCTGTTTTTTTTTTCAATTAAATTCTTTATTCCTCATTAGTATAGAAGGAAGTCCCGGAGTTACAAAACTGTCAGGGGGACCTCCTTTCAGGTGGCATGACATAGCCTCGTAACTTTCATTCTCCCGTAAGAACATAATCGAGTGATTACTGTTGTGATGAAAAACTACGCCTTACTTGTTGGTCTCCCCAGCGTGCAGCCAAAAGTGACCACTGTCGAAAGTGTGGGCGCCCCCCTTGCCCCCCTCCCCGGCTGCTACACCTATGCTCCTTTCAGTCATTTGTCATTAACAATAAATTGCATGTAATGGCCAAAAGCAGTTACAGTAAAAAAGAAAAGATGTGAGATAATAATAAAGCAGGGCATATAAGAAGAAGAATGGAAAAAACCAACAAAAAGTGTTTACAATAAACGTAATTTACTAACAAATAGTACAGAACTCATTATAAACGATAAAATTGCAATCGACGTAACTCAAATAAACGTAAGGGTTAGGCAAAGGATATCGTGTGCAATCGATATACAAATAAATGAAACATGCTTGCAACTGATTTTAACGACACGATGATCTTAACGTTTTGAAAAAAAATGAAGAAGAAAGTTAAACACAATTTTATGGCACATATTATGATAGTGATATTATAGTGAAACGAATGAAATGGTTTACGCTTAGGTATGTAATCACAACTAAAAGATAGCGAGCGATGCTGTCAGTAAACGTGGGCCTTCATGTGTTTTTTTTAGTATTATTGTTGTTGTTGTGCGGCATGCTTTAATATCTAATGACAATATATTGCAGTATTGAATGTCAGTGAAGAGAGCTGTGAATTTCCCACAATTAGTGTTTATTGTGGGCAGTAAAATGTTGTTAGATGAAAATCTAGTATTGTTACTCTTACGTATGCACGTTAACCGACAGTTGGCTCGCCCATGCTCTACCTCCATTGTCGATATGTCATGCCTCACACGTCAGACACGTTTCTTCATTCCAATGCCGGTACAAAACTGCGCAATCCTCACGTTTCGGCGAGCTCTTACACTCTTGACAAAGTAAAAATGAGAAGGAGAGCCTCCGGTTAGCGATCTCTTGCGTTCCAATAATCTCTGAATAATGCAGCATATACGTAGATGCGACCAAAGGGACCTTGTATACTACACTTTTAAGGCAATCAGTGAACTTGTTGGTGTGTTTTAAGAAACGTATATCGGTCCGCTTCTCGTCTTGTACTGGCTCATTCTTTCTCTGCACAGTGGCACAAATTTTGCTTAGCTTATTGGCAGCCGTAAAAACATTAACGGTGTATCTACTTGCTACTTTCTTTAACTGGTCCATGCACTCACTCATGAGTCGAATCACTCGAACTCACTCAGACTCAGATGAAGCCGGGAGTGTCAGTCAGGGTGAGTAAAAATTTCGTCAGTCTGCGTCCGACGGAGTCCGCTGTTGAAGAAAATTTCCGTGAGCATGAATCCGAGTGAGTTCGGCCGTTCAGGAGAATTTCGATGGGTCTTAATATGAGTGAGTCCAAAGCGCAAAATATTTTCTTGAGTGAGTTTCACTTTGTTTTGCCGATCTAAGGTCCTATCCAGTCAGATTCAGCATTGCTATCAGCCTTACCCTTGGATTCACCTTTATATATACTCACGTCTATTCACAAGTATTCTAAAGCCGGGTCGTTCATACAATGTCTCAGTATTTATTATTTAGGGGCGAGAATCACCAAGGGGGATGCCTTGATCTCCCCCACCAACTCTTCTAGGGAATTTCTTTATTATTATATTTTATGCTTTCATCTCTTCCAAGAAAAAAAAACGGCAGGCCTGCGTAGAAGGCGCAGTACAGTCACAGCAAAAGCTATATATTGTAACGGCCACTAAATACACAAAAGCGAAATACACTTCAACATGGCTGTAATCTGGCAGCCATTGCCACCAGCCTCACTGTTGATGATGATGATGATGATGATTTCACAGCCATGGCTCATACCCACTCAGGGGGATCAGCCAAGAATCGATGACTAAATTCAGTAAGATTTTTTTTTATTCAATATTGAAACCACCCACCAGAAAAAAGAAAAGAAAAAGAAAAGACACCCTAGGCAGAACGAAAGGAGTGCAATAGTTGTCACTCGTTCAGAAAAGACAATTATTCATTACATTGCATAGGAATGAGCATGGTTAAACAATGCTCTTGTGTATGCTAGAATAGTTTTGTAGGAATAATAATCACGCAATTAAAAGACTAATTCTTTTATTTCATTAAGGTACTTGCAAACTGCATAGAAAACGTTCTCGTGGCTGAAGCCCAGATCACAAGCACCGAAGGAAAGTATATTTTCTATAGTGAAGTTCAGCCCCAGGCTAGCGAATGGGAGGACTAAGGGTGTTTTCCTCAGCAATTTGTATCGGCGACATAATAAAAAATAGTGCTTCATTCTTTCCGATTCTGAACAAAAGTTGCATAGCAGTGATATCGCCAGACCAGCTCTATGTGAATAGAAATTTAACCGGTTGTTCCATGCAGAGAATTTTCCTTTTTTCGGGGATTTTTCGCCTGTCATTTTGAGCGAAAGGGAAAACGATAGTTTTCGTGATATTGCAAAAATCTTTAAGAATGATCAAGTTTTTCTAGGACGACCGATAATAAGCGCTCACAGTGCGCCTTCATCTACATGTAATCGGTTCTGGCGCATGCACAATGCAAGAATAGCCTTTGAAATTAGTTTCTGATATTCACGTGGAGCGGTTTCTCGTTCATTGTTGGTGTTAGACTTGAAGCCCACATTGTGCAGTGTACTAACAGCATAAGAATTAATGAAATATCTTAGAGACATATTATGTCAACTGTATTTTGCTTGTTAGTTGGCAATTGTTATATGTTTGTGTCTAGAGAGAGTTAACAGTGTGAATAAATAAATAAATAAATAAATAAATAAATAAATAAATAAATAAATAAATAAATAAATAAATAAAGTCGCGCTTTTGCTGTGTGGTAGTGGAGAGGTTAGTCCTCATTTCAAAGATCGCCAGTACATAGGACTCGTGTAATTATTGTATGTGTGTGCGTGGATTGGGGCGGAAATAATACTGTTGCGCAGGGAAATATGTTGGGAATTTCGTCAACATTTTCAGGGCAAAATACACGAAATAAGAAATTTTCATGTCTCTGAATGGGAATACTTTGGCGTAGAAAGGAAAATCACTGACTGACTGACAGTGCTTAAAACCTTGGGGAGACTCAGATGTGCGTCGGTTGTTTGGTCACGTTCCCACAGGCACGATGTGTGTTAGAATCTGCTTTAAAAAAGCAAAAAAAGGTTATATTTTGTAGCTATATGACCAAGTTTCTGCGCATGTTTTATCAGGGGAACCTGCAACCATGTAATACTCCTGCATAAGATAGTTCCAACAGGTTCTAGTGTTCTTTATTCGTTGCATCTTCTTCACACTACACCAGGTGATTTCATCCCGTATTATAAATGTTTATTATAAAACCGCAAGCGTAAAAAGACTATATAAACAGCACAGAGTGCTCTTAAAGCACCTGCAAGCGCAGCCCCGGTGACGAGAAGGAACCGCGCAGCGTGGTCTTGGCGCTGGTGCAGAGCCAAGGGTCCGAATGTGTCACGCTCTTGACCGATGGTGAAGGCGGGTAGACCGCTGACTTTTCCTCCACGAACACTGGCGCGTGAGCTTCGAGACCGGGCTTGCACAGCCGGCTGTACGGCATCATCGGTTCCCATGGCCCTTCGGGCTTGTAGAAAGCCGTCGCCAACGTCGCCACCGCCAGCCCCATGATGATAAATGGGAAGCACGGTGCGTTGGCCGTTATGGCAAGGGTGATCGATATGGCAGCAAAAACAAGGAATGTACCGATCCAGATGAGGAACGACATGAGCACCACGTGCAGGTTGAGCCGGTACTCCGGCGGCGGCGCGATCTCGTTCATGCTGCCGCCACTCGAGCACGACCTGCCACCTCCGCGGACTGGGCCGAACGCAGCAGCTCTGGAAATGCTTACGATGTTGTGGGCGGCACCTCGATGGAGCCACGAGAACCTCATGACTTGTGGGAACGGAACGCTGTTCTGCGCTGCACGTTCGCTTCAATGGCTGACCTCCTGGAACCGCGCGAGCGAGTGATGATGATGATGATTATGATCATGACCTCAGATGAATGGCGCTTACCCACAAGGGGGGATGGGCCTGAAACCGGGTGGCAGAATACTTCAATGAAGCTTAAACTAATCTGAAAAAATACTTTAGAGATAAAACTATGAATAAATAGAAATGGTTGCTGAGCAAGTGGTCAAACCATCTCTTATTCCTGATAAACATAACAATGAATTATAAACTAAAGATCTGACAAGTTTTGGATTTAGTAGCACGGTAATCTTTTTGTTGCCTTGATGTAGTGAAACACATAGAGCATACATCCCTATAGCTGTAACCCAATAAAGTGCCGCCAAGTGATAAAAGTACTGTAACGTTTACTCCTATTCCTAACTACTGCAATGGGGCTTCTAAAAATCTTTTTATCTGATAAGAATAACGACGACATAATAAAAAGAAATTATCAATCGCTTCAATTTTGTTGAAAAAAATGCACAATGGTTACGTCTTAAGTCTAGTTTTGTCTAAATAATAATTTAGTTGTGAAACTGCACAGTGTAATCTGGTATACGTAACTTTTAACTGGCGAGATACACACCACTGTTTATTCCAGCAATGCATTATATGCTCGAAATCTTTGAATTGATCTAATTTACCCATTCCCCATTGCAAACAAGCATTTCTAATCTTTAACGCAGTCACGTAAGCCGTATCTGGTAAAACGGGGATGATGGGTTCACTCAGGTATGCTGCTAAATTTCGTTAAAGTATAATCCACGGTGGCCTGGTACCCATAGCAAATGCAGTTTTTGTACGTTTTTCGGTATTAAATGAGCAAACGTATTCATCAGCTCTCCAGTCATCTCCAGCATTGCTATCAGCCTTACCCATGTATTCACGTTTACACTCGCGTCTATTCACAGGTATTCTAAAGCAGGGGCTAAGTATACATTGTTTCAGTATTTATTATTTAAAGGCGAGAATTACGAAGGGGGATGCATTAACCTCCCCCACCAACTCTTCTAGAGAATTCTTTTTATATTTTATCCTGTCATCTCTTCCAAGAAAGAAAAATCACAGGCCTGTGTGGAAGGCGCAGCACAGTCACAGCGAAAGCTATAAATAGAAGAGCGGCCTTTCAGAGTCTTTTCTAAACACTCATTGGATAACTGCTGCAAGCACACTTGCTTGATAGCCACTACGTTATTAATAATAAAAAGTTTTGTGTAGTAGGCTGGCATTTTCTCTTTTATTTTTCGTCATTCTTCTGAGAAGCGTGGCATCCGCCAAACACTTGCTAGGAATTTTGTGCCAATTGTTCACGCAGTGGCCGATAACGATGAGGAATTGTGCCTGAAGTGGGTATGCGCCACAGTTAACAGGTGAACAAGTAGAAGCTTTTGTAATGGGTTGGAGCATTGAACGACTAAGTCGTTACGCTATTCGCATTGTGTGACGACTGGTTGTTCTTTCGCTATTTTAAAACGCTTTATAAGTCGCATTAACGTGATTGATTTCCCGACATCACACCTGCCTAAGGCAAGTTTGCCAACGACGCCCAAGCACCAACGTGGCTGAGTGGTAGAATACCGGCCTTGTTTCCCGCGGACCCGAGTTTGAGCCCCACTGTGTCATGAATACTAAATTTTGTTTTCTGATTTCTTGCGTTGTGTTTACGGACAGCGACGGTAGCGTTGGGCAAATACGGCTGTGCGTGACCCGAGGTGTGGTCTCATAACAGCTTTCGGTGGAAAAGGGTCATCGTGAATTGGAAGCACTCGTAACTGGTTTCGAAGATACTATGTCAAACTGCACCAAGAAGAGCACCGATTACGTGATATATTGTTGTTAAAAAGCATTGACACAATGGTCGAGGAAGCTAATTTCATGCTGACGGTCTTATGAGTCGACTAACTCGGACTCTCTCACACTGGCAGATAGAGTCGTGAGTTTGAGTCTGAATGAGTCCGGGTGAAGAAAATTTTCGTGAGTGAGTTATACGAGGGCGTCAAAAGCTTTAAATATTTTTCATGAGTGAATCTGACTGGGCTCCACAAGTTTTGCCGACCTGTGCCTGTGAGATACGCAATGTATGCACGGTGTACGTACGGCACGCTTCTTGCTATCGCTTTCTGCAACCATGCTCGAACCTAACAGACTTCTTGAAACGCTCAGCGACAGTAGCCACTGCAACAACGGGATTACCTACATTTAAAAGACGCATGACCTGTGCGTTAAAGCTATAAATCATTTTGTTCTCACATGATTTCGTGAGGGCCGACTTAGGACAAGGCATGGCTACACTGTTCATTGCAACTTTCAAATGCTTCGACGAGAAACCTAAAAGTGGGGTTGAAGATCTTAGAGAATACTGCCAGTATACGTTGTCCTTCTAAAAAGGTAACGAAATGCCCAGAAATTGTATTCTAATATTCTGAGGCTCATCTCTAGTGGCATTCAGTCCTCCTCCATTTGATTAAAGTACATCGCTTGATGGGGTTACCACAGTTTCAAAGTCTTGGCCCTTACAAAAATAAAGGAATCGTCTACATAACGAAAAATCTTAATCATAGAATTATCTAAAGCGTCTTCCAAACGTTTGCCAATATTGCTATGTATATACCACTAAGAACCGCAGCGTCTCTCAGTGGCGCGAATCTATTCTGAAGCGAAACTCTGAATTCATGTACTTTGCCTTTCAACGATTGGTCATTGATTTGCTTCTTGCGTATCAATTTATTCCTGTGTTTTTTTAGTCTAGTTGAATTCGAGCTCTTACCATTCTAAGGTCACGTAGTGCATCGAATCTTGCTAACTATTTCTAGATGCTGTACAATGTCCGAGTGTGAACACAAATTAAAGTTCACTTAATTTTTAGTTTCACCATTCGGACTCCGCCATGTCCACTAATGGTTAGTTCGTTTTCTGTTGAAGATATTTAAGATCCATAAATTAATAGGTTCAGCGAACTCAACTATGGTTATAACTCCCCTCTAGCATTTCTAAACCCGATGCCATATTTCCCCACTGCATGGTCTCCGGCCTGCTTCTTGTCTACTTTGGCATTATTGTCGCCCAACAAAATAGTATACTGTGTCATTATTTTATTAAAGGCTGACTGCGTCTGCATAGAAGTGCTCAACCGAATGATTAATATGGCTCGATGTAGGCGCGTAGGCCTGTACCTCCTACATATTGTACCTTTTGTTAAACTTAATTATGATACTTACCTCCCTTTCGCTAATACTGTGGTTTTCCTCTGTGTTGCCAGTGATAATTTCGAGTATGAGAATCCCCACCCCTTTTTCTTTTGTTTCAACTAATCCCTGGTAACATAGGACGTGTCCGTTCTTCAGCATTCTATAAGCCTCACTTGTCCTCCTAACTTCGCCGAGCCCTAAAATCCCATTAACCACTTTTTAATTCATCGAATAGCAGAGCTAATTTAAACACACTGGTGTAACTCTCACAACAATATAAAAATGACACAGCATGTCGAAACAATCTGCAACAAACTCTCCGAAAACTTCGGTATATACCTCGGACGCACGTTTAGCTACTCGACAAAAGAATGCGGACTGAGTGCAGTGTTGTTCCGTGCAGGGAAGTTTTCCTTTTTCGGGGATTTTTCACCTGTCGTTTCGAGCCAAACGGAAAAAGGTAATTTTCGTGATATATTAGAAAAATTTAAGAATGGTCAATTTTTTCTAGGACGACTGATATTTAGTGGTCACAGTTCGCCTTCATCTACATGTAATCGGTTCTGGCGCATGTACAACGCAAAAATAGTGTTTGAAATTAGTTTCTGATATTCACGTGGAGCGGTTTTTTGTTAGTTGTTGGTGTTAGACTTGAAGCCCACATTGTACAGTGTACTAACAGTATAAAAATTAAGGAAATATATTAGAGAAATATTATGTCAACTATATTTTGCTTGTTAGTTGGCAATTGTTATATGTTTGTGTCTAGAGAGAGTTAACAGTGTGAATAAATAAATTAATAAATAAATAAATAAAGTCGCGCTTTTGCTGTGTGGTAGTGGAGAGGTTAGTCATCATTTCAAAAATCGCCATTACGTAGGACTCGTGTAATTATTGTATATGTGTGCGTGGATTGGGGCGGAAATAAATGTTGCGCAGGGAAATATGTTGGGAATTTTGTCAGCTTTTTCAGGGCAAAATACATGAAATAAGGAATTTTCATGTCTCTGAATGGGAATACTTTGGCGTAGAAAGGAACATCACTGAATGACAGTGCTTAAAACCTTGGCCGGACTCTGATGTGCGTCGGTTGTTTGGTCACGTTCCCACAGGTGTGTTATAATCTGCTTTAAAAAAGCAAAAAAGGTTATATTTTGTAGCTATATGATCAGGTTTCTGCGCATGTTTTATCAGTGGAACCTGCAGCCATGAAATACTCCTGCATAAGATAGTTCACACAGGTTCTAGTGTTCTTTATTCGTTGCATCTTCTTCACACTACACAGGGTGATTTCATCCCGTATTATAAATGTTTATTATAAATACGCTAGGGTAAAAAAGAATATATAAACAGCACAGAGTGCTCTTAAAGCACCTGCAAGCGCAGCCCCGGTGACGAGAAGGAACCGCGCAGCGTGGTCTTGGCGCTGGTGCAGAGCCAAGGGTCCGAATGTGTCACGCTCTTGACCGATGGTGAAGGCGGGTAGACCGCTGACTTTTCCTCCACGAACACTGGCGCGTGAGCTTCGAGACCGGGCTTGCACAGCCGGCTGTACGGCATCATCGGTTCCCATGGCCCTTCGGGCTTGTAGAAAGCCGTCGCCAACGTCGCCACCGCCAGCCCCATGATGATAAATGGGAAGCACGGTGCGTTGGCCGTTATGGCAAGGGTGATCGATATGGCAGCAAAAAGAAGGAATGTACCGATCCAGATGAGGAACGACATGAGCACCACGTGCAGGTTGAGCCGGTACTCCGGCGGCGGCGCAATCTCGTTCATGCTGCCGCCACTCGAGCACGACCTGCCACCTCCGCGGACTGGGCCGAACGCAGCAGCTCTGGAAATGCTTACGATGTTGTGGGCGGCACCTCGATGGAGCCACGAGAACCTCATGACTTGTGGGAACGGACCACTGTTCTGCGCTGCACGTTCGCTTCAATGGCTGACCTCCTGGAACCGCGCGAGCGAGTGATGATGATGATGATTATGATCATGACCTCAGATGAATGGCGCTTACCCACAAGGGGGGATGGGCCTGAAACCGGGTGGCAGAATACTTCAATGAAGCTCAAACTAATCTGAAAAATTACTTTAGAGATAAAACTATGAATAAATAAAAATGGTTGCAGAGCAAGTGGTCAAACCATCTCTTGTTCCTGATAAACATAACAATGAATTATAAACTAAAGATCTGACAAGTTTTGGATTTAGTAGCACGGTAATCTTTTTGTTGCCTTGATGTAGTGAAACACATAGAGCATACATCCCTATAGCAGTAACCAAATGAAGTGCCGCCAAATAATAAAAGTACTGTAACGTTTACTTCTATTCCTAACTTCTGCAATGGGGCTTCTAAAAATCTTTTTCTCTGATAGGAATAACGACGACAGAATAAAAAGTAAATATCAATCGCTTCAATTCTGTAAAAAAAATGCACAATGGTTACGTCTTAAGTCAAGCTATGTTTAAATAATAATTTAGTTGTGAAACTGCCCAGCGTAATCTGGTATACGTAACTTTAAACTGGCGAGATACACAGCACTGTTTATTCCACCAATGCCTTATATGCTCGAAATCTTTGAATTGATCTAATTTACCCATTTCCCATTGCAAACAAGCATTTCTAAACTTTAACGCAGTCACGTAAGCCGTATCTGGTAAAACGGGGATGATGGGTCGTCCACTCATGGATGCTGCTAAATTTCGTTAAAATATAATCCATGGTGGCCTGGCACCCATAGCAAATGCAGTTTTTTGTACGTTTTTCGGTATTAAATGAGCAAACGTATTGATCAGCTCTCCAGTCATTTCCAGCATTGCTATCAGCGTTACCAATGGATTCACGTTTACACTCACGTCTATTCACAGGTATTCTAAAGCAGGGGCTAAGTATACTCTGTTTCAGTATTTATTATTTAAAGGCGAGAATTACGAAGGGGGATGCATTGACCTCCCCCACCAACTCTTCTAGAGAATTCTTTTTATAGGTTATCCTGTCATCTCTTCCAAGAAAGGAAAATCACAGGCCTGTGTGGAAGGCGCAGCACAGTCACAGCGAAAGCTATATGTAGAAGAGCGGCCTTTCAGAGTCTTTTCAAAACACTCATTGGATAACGGCTGCAAGCACACTTGCTTGATAGCCACTACGGTATTAATAATAAAGAGTTTTGTGTGGTAGGCTGGCATTTTCTCTCCTATTTTTCGTCATTCTTCTGAGAAGCGTGGTATCCGCCAAATACTTGATAGGAATTTTGTGCCAATTGTTCTCGCGGTGGCCGATGACGATGAGGAATTGTGCCTGAAGTGGGTATGCGCCACAGGTAACAAGCGAACAAGTAGAAGCTTTTATAATGTGTTGAAGCATTGAACGACTAAATCGTTATGCTATTCTCATTGTGTGACGACCGGTTGTTCTTTCGCTGTTTTAAAACGCTTTATAAGTCGTATTAACGTGATTGCCTTCCCGACATCACACCTGCCTAAGGCAAGTTTGCCATGGACGCCCAAGCACCAACGTGGCTGAATGGTAGAATACCGCCCTTGTTCACTGCGGACCAGAGTTCGAGCCCCACTGTGTCATGATTGCTAAGTTTTGTTTTCTGATTTCTTGCGTTGTGGTTACGGACATTGACGGCGGCGGTGGGCAAATACGGCTGTGCGTGACCCGAGGTGTGGTCTCATAACAGCTTTCGGTGGAAAAGAGCGTTCATGAATTGGAAGCACTCGTAACTTGTTTCGAAGATACTATGTCAAACTGCACCAAGAAGAGCACTGATTGCGTGAGATATTGCTGTTAAGAAGCAATAGGATACTAATGAGTCGACTAGCTCGGACTCTCACATTCGCCGATCGAGCCGTGAGTTCGAGTCTGAGTGAGTCCGGGTGAAGAAAACTTTCGTGAGTGAGTTATACGAGGGCGTCCGAAGCTCGAAATATTTTTCATTAGTGTGTCTGAGTAAGCTCCACAAGTTTTGCCGACCTGTGCATGTGAGATACTCAATGTATGCACGGTATACATAGGGCACGTTTCTTGCTATCGCTTTCTGCAACCATGCTCGAACCTAACAGACTTCTTGAAACACTCAGCGACAGTAGCCACTGCAACGACGGGATCACCTACATTTAAAAGACGCATGACCTGTGCGTTAAAGCTATAAATCATCTTGTGATCACATGATTTCGTGAGTGCCGACTTAGGACAAGACATGGCTACAGGGTTCATCGGAACTTTCAAATGCTTCGACGAGAAACATAAAGTACGGTTGAAGATCTTAGAGAATACTGCCAGTATACGTTGTCCTTTTAAAATGTTAACGAAATGCCCAGAAATTGTATTCCAATAATCTGATGCTTATATCTAGTGGAATTCAGTCCTCCTCCATTTTACTAAAATTTATCACTTGATGGGGTTACAACAGTTTCAAAGTCTTTGCCCTTACAAATATAAAGGAATCGTCTACATAACGAAAAATCTTAATCATAGAATTACCTGAAGCGTCTTCTAAACGTTTGCCAATATTGCTATGTATATACCACTAAGAACCGCAGTGTCGTTCAGTGCCGCGAATCTATTCTGAAGCGAAACTCTGAATTCATGTACTTTCCCTTTCAACTATATGTCATTGATTTGCTTCTTGCGTATCAGTTTATCCCTGTGTTCTTTGAGTCTAGTTGAATTCGAGCCCTGACAATTATATGGTCACGTACTGCATCGAATCTTGCCAACTATTTATAGATGCTGTACAATGTCCGTGTGAACACAGAATAAAGTTCACTTCATTTTTAGTTTTGCCATTTGGGTATCCGCCATGTCCACTAATGGTTAGCACGTTTTTTGTATAAGATATTTAAGATTCGTAAATTAATACGTTCAGCGAACTCAACTACGGTTATAACTCCCCTCTAGCATTTCTAAACCCGATGCCAAATTTTCCCCCTGCATGGTCTTCGGCCTGCTTGTTGTCTACTTTGGCATTATTGTCGCCGATCAGAATAGTATACCGTGTCTTTACTTTATTAAAGGCTGACTGCGTCTGCATAGAAGTGCTCAACCAATTGATTATATGGCTCAATGTAGGCGCGTAGGCCTGTACCTCCTACATATTGTACCTTTTGTTAAACTTAATTATGATACTTACCACCTATTCCCTGATAGTGTGGTCTTCCTCTGTGTTGCCAGTGATAATTTTGAGTATGAGAATCCCCACCATTTTTCTTTTGTTTCAACTAATCCCTGGTAACATAAGACGTGTCCGTTCTTCAGCACTGTATAAGCCTCACTTGTCCTCCTAACTTTTCCGAGCCCTATAAATCCCATTAACCACTTTTTAATTCATCGAATAGCACAGCTAATTTAAACATACTGGTGTAACTCTCACAACAAAATAAAAATGACACAGCATGTCGAAACAATCTGCAAACAAACTCTTCGAAAACTTCGGTATATACCTCGGCACGTTAAGCTACTCGACAAAAGAATGCGGACTGACTGCAGTGTGTTTCCGTGCAGGGAAGTTTTCCTTTTTCGGGGATATTTCACCTGTCCTTTTGAGCCAAAGGGAAAAAGGTAATTTTCGTGAGATTGCAGAAAAATTTAAGATTGGTCAAGTTTTTCTAGGACGACTGATAATTAGTGTTCACAGTTCGCTTTCATCTACATGTAATCGGTTCTGGCGCATGCACAACGCAAAAATAGTCTTTGAAATTAGTTTCTGATATTCACGCGGAGCGGTTTTTAGTTCATTGTTGGTATTAAACTTGAAGCCCACATTGTACAGTGTACTAAGAGTATAAGAAATAATAAAATATTTTTAGAGAAATATTATGTCAACTATACCTTGCTTGTTAGTTGGCCATTGTTATATGTTTGTGTCTGGTGTTGCGAAGCGCGCCTCCGACGACGTTACGAAGGGCTCTACGAATCTCACCACTGCAACCACTGTTTCGAAAGACGGCGACGCCAACACGGTCCCGAAGGCGCCACTGCTTCGAACTCCGCCGGGAAGGTCACCAGCCGTTTGGTAGCGTAGGTTTCTCAGCTCGCGACTGCTTCTGCGCAGAGCTGATAGACGAGCGGACGAGACGACGGTGAGTTAAACAAGGTTTATGTACAGCATATATACAGGGGCGTTACAAATTCGGCACTAGACCGACAGCTTAGAGACCCGAAGAGCCGAGCTCTCCTCCTAACACATAGGTCTGCTCTCAAATGGGTCTGCTAACACACAGCTCAACTCTCTATCACATAGCTCTCTTCTCTGACACACAGCTCAACTCTCTATCACATAGCTCTCTTCTCTGACACACATGTCTGCTCTCACATAGGACTGCTGCGACACACATGTCTGCTCTCACATAGGACTGCTGCTCGTGACGCGCCGCAAGGCTTCTTTTAAATGCGCCGAGTGGATTCTTTGAGTAACCAAATGTCCAACCAGAAGCGCCGCTGGTCGTGAAGTCAGACTCCTCCAATGGGGTCGCCGCTGGGTCGCGTCATTCTTTCTCATCGAATCTGGAGAGGTTGCGCTGCAGGTGGCTGCACCCAAGGACGAGTGACGTCGCCAGGCATTGCGTCAGACCTGACAGACAGGAAGGCGCCGGTTGCTTTCTCGACGGGCTCGCTGGCTTAGGTGACTCACTGCACGTGCGCAGCAGAAAGGCGCCCCCGCGTGTTGACGCCGTTGAGTTGTTCGCGTCAGGCGGGCTCGCGGGCTGGCCTTGACACAGATTTCCTTTTTCCGAGGCATGGACGTTCCCTGCGGACTCGCAAGCATAACAGCACCCCCGCCGCCAGACAATGTGCCGGAAAGACAAGCTGCTTCCACGGGGCTCGGATGTCAGGTGCGCTCGTTCGCCAGGTCCCTCCAGGTTCGCCTCCAGGGCCATGGGGAGAACGCAGCTCCAGACTCTGTTCCGGGAACACATCCCATTCTTGAGGACGGATCTCAGCTCCACTGGCTTGTCGCCACAACTTGTCGATGGTTCTGCAACTTGTCAAGAACGGTTCGAACACAGACAACACACGACACAAGCAAGTGCCGTCGGTCACCCGACAGAACACCAGACAAAGTATAGTACAACATATACCTAGCTACGTGTCTATCAGAATTTCGTTCCCTCTACATCAAGAAACACATGTGGGACACAAGACTCTTAAAATGAGAACTCTATTTTTTTCCCGTACAACAACGTAACGAAATAGAATAGAACATAAAGTTGGCTCTGAGCTCATTCTGGACGATAGCGCTCATCTAAGGCCGTAATGAGGACAAAATTTTGCCCCGACTCGCCAGCGAGAAACCGAAAGGCGGAGAAGGTACTAACTAAACGCATGGCTCAATGCGTCTGCATTACCGTTTAGCTTTCCTTTTTTTTGTAGCGAACGTCAAAGTTGCGCTGTCGGAGTATCACGCTCCATCTCAGTAACCTGCCACTTTTAGGCGACGATACCTATGCGGTACTAAGGGCTGCTCGTACTTGCGACGTTGCAAAACTGTGTAACTACAATAGGGGAGTCCAGATTTCTCATAAAAAGGAACATTCCTTCTCAGCTTCTTCTTCTGGACTTCACTTAACCTAGGCTTTAGGTTCAACTGCTCCAAGGTTACCTCCGATCCCCTTTCGATTACATCACTAGTACTCAAAATTTCTGCTCCCTCTTCCTCTGAAGCATTCAACAGCAGATTTACGACCACTTGACGTTGAACGTATGGTTTCATCAAGTTACTGCGGTAAATTTCGTTCGGCCACCTTCCTAATTTCACTTTATAATTGGTATCAGAAAGCTTCATAGGTGCCTTCCACTTCTCCGCGGATTTCCCCGCTCTCTGACAAGCGTCGCATGAGCGTACAAAGTCTTCGATATCCTTCCAGCACTTCGGCCAATAAAACTCAAGGGAAACTCTAGCCTTGGTCTTTTTTTATCCCGAGATGCCCTGCCCATACGTTTTCATGCGCCAGTTCCAATAGTTGGCGACGATACTTTTGTGGCACCAAGAGCTGCTCATACTTGTGACCTTGCGCATTTGTGTAGCTCCTATACAAAAGCCCTGCTTTCTCAAAAAAAGAAACATTCTTTTTCTTTTTTCCCAAGTTTTCGCTTTCCATTAGCGCTTTAATCGAGAGGTCCTCACGCTGCTCTCGAATGAGCGTATCTCGATCAACCCTCGACAGCTCACTCCAACTTTCCGCTACAGGCGAGAGCGTTGCAGCCCTCTCGCTCTGATTCAATGGCGCCATGTCGTCTCCCCTTGCTACGGAAACCGCGCCGGTCGCTTCGGCGACGGGCCGCTCGAGTGACTGCTCACATGACTCACGCGGAAAAGTTCCTCTCTGAGGTTCCGTCGACCCGCCGACAAGGTCACTTGAGAGTTCACCGCATTGAACAAGATCAAGCCCCTGCGAAAGCTTCCGCGCTTGCGATCGCGTGAGGGCCATGTACGCTAAGTTGGGGAAGAACGATTTACCCTGCTCTTTGAGAAGCTGGTCTGCGTTGTTAGAGAAAAGATAAGGAAAACGATCGGGAAGCGCGGCAGACACAGCCGCTTCGGTGCGAAGCTTACCGAACGGGCCTTCAACGACAACCGTAGCGATTGGTAAGCAAGCACTCTGCTCCTCGGCTACTTGCCTGATCCACGCGCATTCTCCTGTGAAGTCATCCGGAGACACCAATGAAGGATGGACAACGTCCATGGTTGCCGCGGAGTCTCTAAGTGCTCGACACGTTTTCCCATTCACACTAATTTCTTGAATATACGGCTCTAACAACCGCATGTTCCTTTCCGATTCTCGGATTGTTGCAAAAGCAAACTTTTGCTTAAAGTTTATTGCGATGTGCCCTTTCTTTTTGCAGTTGTAGCAGATTCGCGGCTTCTGTTTGTTTTCCGATTCTCGGATAGTTGCAAACTGTTGCTTACAGTTTATCGCGATGTGCCCTTCCTTTTTGCTTTCATCCTTTTCTACGCGCACTGCCCTGCTATGCAACTTTCGGCGAGTATAATACTCCTCAGCTAACTCTGCTGCCTTGTTTAGCTGTATTTCACCAAGTTTGTCCTGCAGCGAAAGTTTGACATCCTCCTCGATGCAACGGTAGAATTGCTCCAAAGCAACGCATTCCACCACTTTATCGCGGTTGTCATAAACACCTTCGCCCTTGAGCCATTGAATTAAATCGGCTTTGAGACGAAACACGAAGTCAACGTGTGACTCATTCCCCTTTTTAGCATACCGGAACCTTTGCCTGAAAGCCTCGGGTGACAACTTATAACGTCTCAAGAGCACTTTCTTAACGGCCACTTCCTTAACAGGCACTTCCTTAAATGGCCAACGCGGCCTTTGACCGCGTTGCCCATTGCCGCCTAATATCTAAATTATCTGCACTTAGACTCGATTCCTTAACCCTTTCGTGGATCCACAATTTTCTTTCCTTTCGAAAACAATTCACTACGGTTAATAACTACGCCTCTACTCCCTCTGATGTCATCTCGGGTGTTCCACAGGGTAGTGTTCTCGGACCTCTATTATTTCTCATCTACATAAATGATTTGCCAAATAATATATCTTCCAATATAAGACTATTCGCTGACGATTGCATAATATATCGAGCTATTAACAATGATGGCGGCCACCTTACCCTTCAAACAGACCTTAACCTAATTAGTGACTGGTGTGACGTGTGGCAGATGTCTCTTAACTCTTCCAAGTGCCGTGCTATGACCTTCAGTCTTAAACACAAGCCCCGCCGCGGTGGTCTAGCGGCTAAGGTACTCGGCTGCTGACCCGCAGGTTGCGGGTTCAAATCCCGGCTGCGGCGGCTGCATTTCCGATGGAGGCGGAAATGTTGTAGGCCCGTGTGCTCAGATTTGGGTGCACGTTAAAGAACCCCAGGTGGTCGAAATTTCCGGAGCCCTCCACTACAACGTCTCTCATAATCATATGGTGGTTTTGGGACGTTAAACCCCACATATCAATCAATCAGTCGTAAACACAAAAACTCCAATTATTCCTACTCTATTAAAAGTAATACAATAGTGCAGTGCTCTTCTTACAAATACTTAGGCGTCAATCTAACACCCAATCTTTCATGGTCGGCACACATTAGTGTTATTTGCGCGAAAGCCTCAAAAACATTAGGTTATCTCCGTCATAATCTGCGAAAGTCTCCAACAAGCATCCGTAAACTGGCCTATTTCACTTATGTACGCCCCCAGCTGGCATTTGCATCTTCAGTCTGGTCCCCTTTCCAAGATTACCTAACCACATTGCTAGAGTCCATACAAAACAGAGCAGTCCGGTTTATATCTCGCAATTATAGCACTCATTGCAGCGTAACAACATTAAAACAAGAACATTCTATTTCGCCATTGCACGTTCGTCGCTCTGTTGCACTGTTATGTTTGCTGCATAAATATATTCACAGCACAAGACGTTCTACGCTACCCCTAACAACACCATTGCGCATGTCCAGACGCCTGCACAATCACCTTAGTTTCACTTGCATTTACGGCAAAACGAAGGCATTCAACATATCAGCGCTTCCTAAGGCCATATCATTATGGAACGACCTTCCCGACTGCATCGCCTTGATCACCGATCCAGATTCTTTTCGCGAACATGTGTGTAATCACTTTTCATCGCACTAATCGCTCTAACTTCACTGATGTTTGTAGCTGTAGCTGTGCCACTCACCTAGTTTCACACTTCTCTTTGGTTCTCTTTAGTTTTTGCTGTACCCACCGTTGTCTTGCAATTTAAATTGGTAAACGCTTTCGTACGGCCAGCAGTATGTGTGTTGGAAAATGCGTGTGTATGTTGTACACCTCGGCCATCTACCTTGAATTCATGTACCTTGAATTTCTTGTTATTCAAGCTTTCTGCATATCGGTAAACATTCGCGTATTACATTTGTTTGAGTGTCAGTGACTAGACACGCTTTGTCACGATGCTGTGTTATTTTCTGTGTATTCCATGTTATTGATGACCGCCCTATTACTCTTTGAAGTTTGTACCCCCCTTACTCAATGCTCTCATTGAGCTTGTAAGGTATCATAAATAAATAAATTAATTAACCTCGCCATGGCTCTCAAATGCTTCCCTCGACAAGCAAGTTATCGCGTCGGACACTTCGCCGGGAAGAAGAGCTATCAGGTTCTGCGCCCAAAGAGACCACTCCAAAGCGTTTCGCTCACAGACGTGTTCAAATTTGACGAGATACTTCGCCTTGTCCTCGCCTACTACGAACGGTGGCAGTTGGTCCCGAATTCTATAACCGCTGACCTGAACTGTTGGAGAAGCTACGCTAGGCGCCTGCGAACACTGTAGTATTGCCAATTCTATTCGTTTCAACTCGAGGCGCTCCTGTCTCTCGGCCTCCTCGCGCTCGCGACGTTCGCGCCTTTCAGCTTCTTCACGTTCGCGAGCTTCTCGCCTTTCAGCCTCCTCGTGGCGTGCTTTGATATTCTCCCAGGCCTCATCGACTTCCTCAGCCGACACTCCCTCATCCTTCATGATCTCAAGGATCACTTGCTTTCGTTTCGCACGGCCCAAAGTAATGCCGAGTTCCTCGCGAATTTCGATGAGTTCCTTCACTTTAAGGTTTTCCATCGTTCACACTAGCCTCGTGCTGTTTGCTCCTGTTAACAATTTACTTGCCGTACCCGCTATAAGTCAACTAGCAAGACGCGCAAGCAATTTTTAACACTCCCGTGTTTACCCGCTCCGCATTAACTTTGGTTTCAAAGCACTTCGACTTTGCTTGAAACGATCAAAGCTCACTCTATTGCTTCACACAGCCCTTCTCTAAACTACTATAACCTGAGCTAGAGTAGTCTGGTGAACTGAGGGGAAAACATCAAGCACTCACCGCATCGATGTCGCTGACGCCGGCCGATCCCGCAGCTGCCAACCACTGTTGCGACGCGCGCCTCCGACGACGTTACGAAGGGCGCTACGAATCTCACCGCTGCAACGACTGTTTCGAAAGACGGCGACGCCAACACGGTCCCGAAGGCGCCACTGCTTCGAACTCCGCCGGGAAGGTCACCAGCCGTTTGGTAGCGTAGGTTTCTCAGCTCGCGACTGCTTCTGCGCAGAGCTGATAGACGAGCGGACGAGACGACGGTGAGTTAAACAAAGTTTATGTGCAGCATATATACAGAGGCGTTAGAAATTCGGCACTGGGGCCGACAGCTTAGAGACCCGAAGAGCCGAGCTCTTCTCTCTAACCCATAGGTCTGCTCTCAAATGGATCTGCTAACACATAGCTCAACTCTCTATCACATAGCTCTCTTCTCTGACACACAGCTCAACTCTCTATCACATAGCTCTCTTCTCTGACACACATGTCTTCTCTCACATAAGACTGCTGCGACACACATGTCTGCTCTCACATAGGACTGCTGCTCGTGACGCGCCGCAAGGCTTCTTTTATATGCGCCGGGTGGATTCTTTGAGTAACCAAATGTCCAACCAGAAGCGCCGCTGGTCGTGAGGTCAGACTCCTCCAATGGGGTCGGCGCTGGGCCGCGTCATTCTTTCTCATCGAATCTGGAGAGGCTGCGCTGCAGGTGGCTGCACCCAAGGACGAGCGACGTCGCCAGGCATTGCGTCAGACCTGACAGACAGGAAGGCGCCGGTTGCTTTCTCGACGGGCTCGCTGGCTTAGGTGACTCACTGCACGTGCGCAGCAGAAAGGCGCCGCCGCGTGTTGACGCCGTTGAGTTGTTCGCGTCAGGCGGGCTCGCGGGCTGGCCTTGACACAGATTTCCTTTTTCCGAGGCATGGACGTTCGCTGGGGACTCGCAGGCATAACACTGGAGAGAGTTGGAAGTATGGATAAATAAATAAATAAACAATCAAATAAATAAATAAAAAATGCCGCACTTTTGTTGTGTGGCAGTGGAGGTGTTAGTCATCATTAAAAAAATCACCAGTGCGCGAGACATAATTTTAGTATGTGTTTGCGTGGATTGGGGCAAAAATTAATACTGTTGCGCAGAAAAATATGCTGAGAATTTCGTCAACGTTTTTCAAGGCAAAATCCACGAAATAAGGAATTTTCATATCTCTGAAGGGGAATTCTTCGGCGCAGAACGGAACATAACGGACTGGCCGTGCTTAAAACTTTGGCAACACTCAGATGTGCGCCAGTTGTTTGGTCACGTTCCCACAGGCACGATGTGTGTTAAATCTGCTTTAAAAAAGCAAAAAAGTGTTTTGTTTTGTCGCTATATGACCACGTTTCTGCACATGTTTTATCAGTGAAGCCTGCAACCATGTCATCCTCCTGCATAAGATAGTTCACACAGGTTCTAGTGTTCTTCCTTCGTTGCATCTTTTTTCACACCACACCAGGTGATTTCATCCCGTATTATAAATGTTTCTTATAAAAAAGCACGCGTAAAGAAAAGAAGATAAACAGCACAGAGCGCTCTTAAACGTTTACTTCTTGGAAACAATTATATACGCCGTGAAAATATATATTAAGGGTAAATCAATGCCAACCAACTCAAGCATTCACCTCTTTAAAGATCTCCTAAATGTTTTGCCCGTTAATAATATAACCCGATTTGTTTTCGTTTTTTTAGTCGCAGAACGTGAATTATTCGAATGATCTTGATGAGTTTCTGCGAATATTTGGTGCTGAGGACTTTGAAAAAAAATCATAAATGTTTATTTTGTTAAATTGTGTTTTGTAAGGTGCTTAACATCTCAATTAGCACCTGTTACGTCTCAAAACTGAGGGAGCAGTTGTAGTAAATAAATAACACTAAGACACGTTCTTATCTGCTTCAGCCTTTCGGGGAAACGAATTTTTTTTTTCATTTTGGGGATAAATTTGACCAGCTGTCCCCTATAGCCCCCTTTCTCCCTGCGTGCCGCTGCCGGTCCGATGAACTTTGTGCCGGTGAGGTGCCGCCGAGGAAACACCGGCGCGCCACCGCCGGTGATTTCGGTACCAGCGCACAGGTCTATCAGCACCTGCCGTTGAGCTGGAGAAATACGAGGAGCGCCTGGCTCAAGAGGCAAAAAAAAATCACCTGCTGTTGAATTGAAGCACCGGGAGTCTCTGGCTTACATGTAAAATAATTCAATGAGCTTCAGCGTAAACTTTCAAGACATTTATTTAAAACTATCGTAGACGCAGTGTACACTGCATTTGTTCATCTACTTCTTTGACTTCTTGGTGGGGCTGTTGTCGCCATCACCCGTCACCATCTGCACGCCGGAGTCGATTGTCTTGCTCGTAGCCTACACGCAATTTGAATTCTGGAGCGTTTTCACGCCCCCTTTCGCGTCCTGGAGTGGCAACCATGTATTGAGGTTGTGGGTAATAATGTAGTTCAACTCCTCCATGTTAGCCTTCACGAGCGGCGACGTCCGGAAATGGTCGTCCCCACTTGACTGTGGGCAATAGTCCTGCAGCGACGTCTGGCTCGCCTTCTCACCACCCGCACTGCTGTTCCTCGCCGGACTCCGGCTCGGAGAGGCCCAGATCTCTTTTTCCTCGGGGTGTGCGGCCGGTGACGTGGCCATCTTGGATGTCGTGGTTCGTCGACTGCTGCTCTTGCTGACGCTGCCTTCAGCTGCGTTGTTGGTCCGGAATGGCGGGGTCGTCGAGTCCGAATGCAATCCCTCGTCCCAGTTGGACTTCGACTTAGGAAACTCCTCGGTCAGGTACTGCTGGTCGGCGTCCTTGGAAGACGTGTAACCGACCAGCGACATGCGACTTCCTCCGGAAGACAACCCCGATGACTCCGGTCCACTGATCATGGGGCTGCTGCTTCCAGGAGAAGGCTCATCGGGCAGTGGAGACGTCTGTTCGTTCCAGAAGCAAGCTAGGCCAGAGCTGGTGGCACCATCAACTCCGCAAGAAGAACAGCCAGACTCAGAAGAGTTCAGTATGCCCATGAACTGGGCGCCAGCAGTCTGCTGCCCCACTTTAGTAGCACTGACGTAGCGGGCTACGAGGGCCTGCTCACCTTTCGACGCACTTGTTTTGTCGTTTTTTTTCGTGGGACGCGTTTATCTGAAAAGCGACGGCTGCGCCATCCACCTAAGGCTTGTGCATGATGCCGTAGGGGTTGTTCGCCTCGCTGGTGTTTCGCTCGATGTTCGCGATGACCTTCACGAATTCTGATGAGTCAGCGATACATTTCGGTCCCCTCGTGGAGCACAGTGGTTCTGTCGGCGCGGCGGACTCTTCGTACAGAGGAGGCTTGCTATGCATTCATTGTCCTCACTCTTGCTTAGGGGAAATTTCTTCACGATGATCTTGTCGTTGTTCCGACTAAATATGTTCCAAAAAATCCCCCGCTTCTTTTTTTCGGGCATAACTGGCTCCACTGGCTCTTCCATGCGGATCGTCGTCGATGTTGGCTCTGGACTTGGAGCCATAGCGCTCTCATAAGTTACCACCTCAGACCTCTCAATGCACTTGATGATGTCGATGTTATCGCTGACCTCGTGGAACTTTTCGTACGTTGTTCGCTGCACGTAGCTCTCATAGCAGCCATACGGCTGGTGACCGCTCACCCTCGTCACATGTTCGCACTGATTGGGGCTGTCGAGCGTGGTCTTCGACTGACTGTGGACCACGGCGGCGGGTTCCAAAGGCAGGAATTCCGAGGGAAGGCAAGCCGTCGTCCACGTGTCCTCCACCTGCGAGTGCAGCCCAGGTGACGAGAAAGAACCGCGCAGCGTGGTCTTGGCGCTGGTGCAGAGCCAAGGTTCCGAATGTGCCACGCTCTTGAACGATGGTGAAGGCGGGTAGACCACTGACTTTTCCTCCACGAACACTGTAGTGAGCTTCGAGCCCGGGCTTACACAGCAGGCTGTACGGCATCATCGGTTCACATGGCCCTTCGGGCTTGTAGAAAGCCGTCGCCAACGTTGACACCGCCAGCCCCATGATAATAAAAAGGAAATACGGTGCGTTGGTCGTCATGGCAAGGGTGACGATATGCCAGCAAAGACAAGGAATGTACCGATCCAGATGAGGAACGACATGGGCACCACGCGCAGGTTGAGCTGGTACTCCGGCGGCGGCACGATCTCATTCATGTTGCCACCACTCGAGCACGACCTGCCACCTCTGCAGACTGGGCCAAACGCAGCAGCTCTGGAAATGCTTACGATGTTGTAGGCGGCACCTCGATGGAGCCACGAGAACCTCATGACTTGTGGGAACGGACCTTTGTTCTTCGTTGCACGTTCGCTTCAATGGCTGACCTCCTGGAACAGCGCGAGTGAGTGATGATGTTGATTATGATCATGACCTCAGATGAATGGCGCTTACCCACAAAAGGGGATGGGAATAAAACGGGGTGACAAAATACTTAAATGAAGCTTAAACTAATCTGAAAAATTACTTTAGAGATAAAACTATGAATAAATAAAAATGGTTGCTAAGCAAGTGCCCAAACCATCTCTTGTTCCTGATAAACATATCAATGAATTATAAACTAAAGATCTGACAAGTTTTTGATTTAGTTGCACGGTAATCTTTTTGTTGCCTTGATGTAGTGAAACACATAGAGCATACATCCCTATAGCAGTAACCCAATAAAGTGTCGCCAAGTGATAAAAGTACTGTAAAGTTTACTTCTATTCCTAACTTCTGCAATGGGGCTTCTAAAAATTTTTTTATCTGATAAGAATAACGACGACAGAATAAAAAGAAATTATCAATCGCTTGAATTCTGTTGAAAAAAATGCACAATGGTGACGCCTTGAGTCCTGCTTTATTTAGGTAATAATTTAGTTACGAAACTTCACAGCGTAATCTGGTATAAGTACCTTCTAACTGGCGAGATACTCACAACTGTTTATTCCAGCAATGTCTTATAGTATCGAAATCTTTCAATTTATCTAATTTACCTATCCCCCATTGCAAACAAGCGTTTCTAAATTTTAACGCAGTCACGTAAGCCGTATCTGGTAAAACGGGGATGATGGGCCCACTCAGGGATGCTGCTAAATTTCGTTAAACTATAATCCATGGTGGCCTGGTACCCATAACAAACACAGTTTTTGTACGTTTTTCGGTATTAAATGAGCAAACGTATTTATCAGTTCTCCAGTCATCTCCAGAATTACTATCAGCCTTACCCATGGATTCACGTTTACAGTCACGTCTATTCACAGGTATTCTAAAGCAGGGCCTAAGTATACATTGTTTCAGTATTTATTATTTAGAGGCGAGAATTACGAAGGGGGATGCATTGACCTCCCCCACCCACTCTTCTAGAGAATTCTTCTTATATTTTATCCTGTCATCTCTTCCAAGAAATAAAAATCACAGGCCTGTGTAGAAGGCGCAGCACAGTCACAGCGAAAGCTAGAAGAGTGGCCTTTCAGAGCCTTTTCTAAACCCTCAACGGATAACTGCTACAAGCACACTTGCTTGATACCCACTGCGGCATTATTAATGAAATGTTTTGTGTAGTAGGCTGGCATTTTCTCTCCTATTTTTCGTCATTCCTCTGAGAAGCGTGGTATCTGCAAAACACTTGCTAGAAATTTTGTGCCAATTGTTCACGCAGTGGCCGATGACGATGAGGAATTGTGCCTGAAGTGAGTATCCGCCACAGCTAACAGGCGAACAAGTAGAAGCTTTTGTAATGTGTTGGAGCATTGAACGACTAAATCGCTTGCCTTCCCGACATCACACCTGCCTAAGGAGAGTTTGCCATGCACGCCCAAGCACCAACGTGGCTGAATGGTAGAATACCGCCCTTGTTCACCGCGGACCAGAGTTAGAGCCCCACTGTGTCATGATTGCAAAGTTTTTTTTTATTTCTTGCGTTGTGGTTACGGACATTGACGGCGGCGGTGGGCAAATACGGCTGTGCGTGACCCGAGGTGTGGTCTCATAACAGCTTTCGGTGGAAAAGGGCGTTCATGAATTGGAAGCACTCGTAACTTGTTTCGAAGATACTATGTCAAACTGCACCAAGAAGAGCACTGATTGCGTGAGATATTGCTGTTAAGAAGCAATAGGATACTAATGAGTCGACTAGCTCGGACTCTCACATTCGCCGATCGAGCCGTGAGTTCGAGTCTGAGTGAGTCCGAGTGAATAAAATTTTCGTGAGTCTGAGTTATACGAGGGAGTCGAAAGCTCAAAATATTTTTCATTAGTGAGTCTGAGTGAGCTTCACAAGTTTTTCTGACCTGTGCCTGTGAGATACGCAATGTATGCACGGTGTACGCACGGCACGCTTCTTGCTATCGCTTTCTGCAACCATGCTCGAACCTAACAGACTACTTGAAACGCTCAGCGACAGTAGCCACTGCAACAACGGAATCCCCTACATCTAAAAGACGCATGACCTGTGCGTTAAAGCTATAAATCATTTTGTGCTCACATGATTCTGGGAGGGCCGACTTAGGACAAGACATGGCTACACTGTTGATCACAACTTTCAAATGCTTCGACGAGAAACCTAAAATTGGGGTTGAAGATCTTAGAGAATACTGCCAGTGTACGTTGTCCGTCTGAAACGTTTACGAAATGCCCAGAAATTGTATTCCATCATTCTGAGGCTTATCTCTGGTGGAATTCAGTCCTCCTCCATTTGATTAAATAATTTGGCTTGCTGGGATTACCACTGTTTCAAAGTCTTCGCCCTTACAAAAATAAATGAATCGTCTACATAACGAAAAATCTTAATCATACAATCACCTGAAGCGTCTTCAAAACGTTTGCCAATCTTGCTATGTATAAATCACTAAGAACCGGAGCAACCTTGGACCTCTGATTTCCGCACGTAAACGGTTTACTGCCAACATAACGGCGTCGACTTCAAGTACATGAAAATAATTTCTTTTAAAAAGCCTCCTTATAAAAGCCACATTTATCAGTGAAAGCCACCTCTCGCTCTTGTTTTTATTTACAGGTAATGAAATGTGCAGGTTTGTATGAAGAAACACGTCTGATTATTGAAGCATGGCACATCGATAATGGCGTATGCGTGAGCACTCTGTCGATTTACCTGCATAAAGATGAAATTAAAAGCCTTAACATATATTTTTCACGCGCATGATGTTTAGTGAATGCATATTATTTTACTAAATGTCGACTATATTTTCTAGCGTACTGTCAAGGTAAGCCTTTGAAGGTGTTCCTATATTTTTGACAAGAAATATATAAAAAACCGGCCGTGGTATACATATATAAAATACAACACAATACTATAAAATTACGTTCCTCTAAACCAAGCCAGTAGTTTACCTAATAGAAAAAAAGTGGCACATATACGTGTATGTCTCCCTGACTCGTGAGGGTGTTTTCAAAAAGTGGGAAAACTGTCCCACATTCTCATGAAGGCACCATCTCGCGATGGCACCAACGAGTGTTCTCGCATGCAAGGACACTAGCAAGTGGCATAGAATATCACTTCTCCAGTTGTGCCGAGGAAAGTTGTGAGGACTTCATTTCAACAAGACACCACTCGCAGTTGCTCCTCTTGCGAGCCTTGAGAGCATGCTGTGCTCTGTTCCCGCAAAGCTTACTTCACCGTATGCATCAAGCACGTTTTTTTTTGTCTTTTTGGCTGTCCTTGCTTTTTTCATAGAAATTTTGGAGTACAGGTATTGTTCCTGAATATGCGCCTACTTGTCAAGATGTATTTGAAAGTAAGTAAAATATTTCCACGCATCAATATCCCCAATCGCGCTGAGGTATGAGTGGAACAATTTCAGAGGGGATTGTTCCGATGCATTCATCGGCCAAGTTATTATGCGCAAATTTATAAGACACGTGATGACTAGAAGCTAAAATCACCTCTCTCAAAAAATTAGAAAAAGAGATTGTTATCTTGAATTTAGATTGGCTGGTTTTGTCTATCTCATGAAGAGAAAAAAAATGAGAAGCTAATGTACAAAAGAAACATTACCGAAATTCAACACCATTGTAACACTACAACCAGCCTTCGACAGCGTGGTAAAAAGATTGTGCTAGAGATCATGAAGACTCCGGTAAGATATGAGAGACTTATTGTTAGGCGTAATTGCAATGGATGATGGGAGAGAAAATGCTTCCTGCAGATGAAAATGTAGGGAACGCACAAAGAGTTTAAACTATCATAATACGCTTCTTTGCTCAGCGCGTCTAACATTAGGACAGGTGGAAGTCATAGAGAAGTCATATCAACTAAACACTGTAGTCCATGATTAGGTCACGCAGTAATCCGTTGCACTTAGCGACATACACATTATCTGAGAGGTGTTTGTCGTAGGTTTAGTTTGTGGAAACCCGAGGAAAGCTGCTTTTACAATGCTATAGTTGAAGAGACAGAGAGAGGAATGAATTTTACTTAGACCAGGCTCTTGGTACTTCAGTCCTAAAGTGGGTGGCCTCCTCAGTCGAGGCCACCCAGTTCTCGGGCTCGCTACCACTGTCTGAGACCCGTTCACCAATCGTAGCTGGCTGTCAGGGTCTTGCGTCACCAGCAGAACTTTCCACTGGTCTTCGAATTCTTCTTCTGGATACGCTTCTTTCTCTTCGTTTTCACTAAGTGCGGACCATGGCGGTAAGTAAGGATATTTATTACACTCTAGCGCCATGTGCCGCAGGGTGTTAAGCGTGTCACAAAACTTGCAGTCCCACCCGTAGGTCCCTGCATACATTGCGTCCATCTATGTCCTGTGCGGGTAAGTTCCGGCTTGATGTCTTCTCTGGCTCACCACCACCACCACTATCATCATCATCATCATCGTCGTCGTCATAATCGTAGTCGTCGTCGTCATCGTCATCATCATTATCATCATCATCAGCCTGATGGTGATGCAGCCTGATGGTGAAGCCTGATGGTAATGCATCAGCCTGCAGTGAGGCCGTTGCCCACTGCAGGGCGACGGCCTCTCCCATGATCCGCCAATCAACCAGATCGTGTGCTTTCTGCTTCCACTTTATACCTGCAAACATTTTAATCTCACAGACCCACCCAACTTTTTGTCTCCCTCTCACACATTTGCCTTCTCTAAGAATCCAGTCAGTTACCCTTCATGACCAGCGGTTATTTTGCCTATGCGCTAAGTGCCAGGCCCATGTTCATTTCTTCATTTTGATTTCAACTATAATATATTTAGCCCCAGCTTGTTCCTTGACCCACTCTGCTGTCTTCTTGTCTCTTATATTTACTCGTATAAGTTCTCTTTCCATCTCCCTTTGCGTCTTCCTCAATTTTTTCTGAACCCTTTTTGTGAGCCTCCAGGTTGTGGAAATCCAGGCTAGCCCGCCGCCTTTGCGTGGGCTTTGCCACCTCTTCCGGTCGCAAGTGCACTGGTTTTCGGACATCGAAAGGCATGGGAGTGACCACATTCCAACTTATATGCGAATAAGGGGTCTTACTAACTCCTCTCCTAAGACCACAATACGAAGAATTGATTGTTCCAAATTTCAGCGACTCATGGAAAATACATGCCGTGAAGACCCTGACCAGAACTAGGAGGATGTCATCAAAGAGGCAATCAGGGAAGCTTCCTGTCTCCTCCCGTTCACCGTCAAGCGTTCAGACTTCGACGTTGAACTGGAAAAACTGTGTGCGCTTCGCCGAAGGGCGGAAAGAAGACGCAGGTGGTCGAAAGCATAATGTGACTTGAGGCTGGCACGGCGCATACAGAAAATTCCAACGACGTTTAGACAAACTTAAACAGGAACGCTGGAGATCATTCTGCAAATCATTGGATCCCCGAAAGCCATTGTCACACATCTGGAGCACTATTCGTGGCCTGCGCTCGACTCCCCAACAAAGACATCCTTTCATGGCTTTAGCCCTACATTTAGGCCACACCCAACTTGAAGTGGCAAATGAGTTTTGTACGCGAATCGCTGGTGTGTCTGCCTTGTCCGCTGGCACCATTAGGAGTGTTATCCCTGAACCCCGCATTTCCGAAATGGACAATCTTTTCACTAAAGAAGAACTTGACGCATCTTTGGCGGCTTCCCGACGATCATCTTCACTAGGACCCGATGGCATCACCTACGCCCCTCTAGCCAACCTTCAACGGGAGGCAAGGGGACAGTTGTTAAGCTATTACAACCACTCATGGCAGGCGGGCATTGTTCCCCAGGATTGGAAGATAAGTCGACTTGTGCCACTACTCAAAGCCGGAAAGTCACCATTTCATTTGACATCATTTCGCCCTGTTGCCCAGCAAGTTGCGTAGGAAAAGTCATGGAAAGGATAATACTTACACGCCTAGAATGGTACCTCGAGCGCTGCACCGTATACCCAAACTGCATGACCGGTTTTCGGTGAGGTAGGTCATCTCTTGACAACGTGATTGATCTCACAACATTTATCCAGCAACAGAAGAGCCTCAAGCGCATACCACTGGCACTCTTCCTCGACCTCAAAGGAGCTTATGATAACGTAACACATAAAGCCATCCTAGACTCGTTGGAAGCTGTTGGAATTGGTGGTCGGATGTTCCAATGGATCCAGGATTATTTGACGAGAAGGTCCTTTTTTGTACAAGCCTCAGATGGACCTACCACCAATTACTACACCCCCCGTGGTGTCCCTCAAGGCGCCGTATTAGGTCCCACTTTATTTAACCTCGTGATGGTAGGACTTCGTGAAGTTTTGCCAAGTACTATCCTCATATCCATATATGCTGACGATATTTGTATATGGACTTTGGCTGTAACTCGTCTACAAGTACGTGCAAGAGTCCAGCGGGCTGCCACCCTGACATGCTCATATCTCCGCAAGCAAGGCCTTTCCGTCTCAACGGAGAAATGTGCATTGGTTGCGTTTACTCGCAGAGCCATGACACAATACCCCGTTAACATCAACGGGCAAAATATTCCATACCAGAAGAATCATCGCTTCCTGGGTGTGATTATTGACAGGGACCTTTCGTGGAGTGCCCACTGCAATTACCTGAAGAGAAGGCTAACTTCCATCGTCCATATAATGCGGTTCCTCTGCAGAAAATCTTGGGGCACATCGATAAGGTCAATGATGCAGCTATACAGGGCACTGTTTCTGGGATTTATGCGCTACAGCTTGCCGTTACTGGGAAGTACGTGCAAGACGAACATCCGCACCCTCGAAAGTCTGCAAGGACAAGCACTACGCGTGTGCTTAGGATTGCCGCAATGCACCTCAACCTACGGGGATATTATCATCGCAAGAGAGCTTCCAATTCAAACATACATCACCACTGACAATTTGAGAGCCCACATAAGACACCTCTGCCGAGTTCCTGGTCACCATGTTGCAGTGTTGCCACTTCAAAGACCACAAGTATTGTTTTCAAAGATTATTTCTGCCTTTAGAGAATGCCTTCCTTTCGGCTCCACTCAAGCAACAAGACCAGCGTAACCTCCGTGGTGCCTACAACAACCAAAGGTGTGCCTCACTATTCCGGGAATAACGAACAAGAGCCATCATTCAACAGTGGTCCTACGACAGGTGACATTGTCGCTACTCAACGAAAAATGCGGGCAGAGGACCCACATTTACACCGATGGATCGGTCTCGGCTGACAGCTCCACAGGTGCTGTTGTCATCCCGGCGAACCAGGTCAATATAAAGCTCCAACTGTCGCATAGGACAACATCCACAGCAGCGGAGCTTGCCGCCTTACGTGCTGCTATACTTTATATCGCGGAAACCCGACCTCAAAAATGAGCTGTGTTCTGCGACTCCAAGGCATCCCTTCAGAGCTTGCAATCAGCTTTACGGCAAAGGGAGCATCAACAACTAGTGAATGAAATAAGAGAAGTGACTCACGAAGTTTTATCGAAAGGACATTACGTGGTGTTCCAGTGGTTACCGGGACATTATGGTATTGTCGGTAATGACCTTGCTGATAATGCTGCCCGACCCACCCACGCGGACGCCCAGACAACCCCAATTCCATTGTCGAGAACCTACGCTGCAAGGGGCCTTGACTCGTTCGCTATCACCATGTCGGAAACTTGGCTGAGTGACCCCAGTGTCAGGAACCGCTGCCTACACAAATTGGACCCATCGAGAAAGCTTCAAGTTCTATTGGACCTCTCCCGCCAGGATGCAACTTTACTGTGCCGCCTGTGGTTAGGAGTAACTTTTACAAAGGCGTACTCCTTTCGCATAGGAATGACGGATAGCTCCCGATGTGAATCGTGTGACACTGGCGAGACAATAGAACATCTCCTGTTGTTATGTGAACGTTTTTCGAGCGAACGCAACTTGCTACGCGAAACGTTAGAGACACTAGACAGTAAACCTTTCTCCGAAGAGAAGATCCTTGGTTCATGGCTGTACGCGTCGCAGGCCAGCAAAGTGACGCGAGCACTGCTAAGTTTTCCAAAGACGACCGGACTACGCGACCGCTTATAAGCGTGCAATGGACAAGGTCACATCTACACACACGTTGCCCTTCACTTCTCTCTCTCTTCTCCTTTAATCCCCTCACCCCTTCCCCCAGTGCAGGGTAGCAAACCGGACGTGCGTCTGGTTGACCTCCCTGCCTTTCATTTCTTTCCTTCCTCTTCCTCCTCCGCCTTGCCGCCTCTTTCTGCGTTCTCATATCACGGCATGTCTCCCCTCCTCCGCGGTCTGCCGGGCAGGGGGAGTGGGAAGTGACGTTCAACCCCTCTCACCCGGTAGCGGATGTTAACTCTGGCGCTGTGCGCAGAGTCTCTCGGGACGTTTCGCGCACGTGTGTCGGGAGTGAGATAGAACCTATTCGAGACGACATGGGGTAAGCACGCATTTTTCCCGCCCGTAGGCTCCCATTGTTTGGGGCTCGTTCGGACTTCGCCAACGTTGCCTTGCGCCTGCGACGAGCGCTTACCCTTTGTCGCCCCCCACCCTTTTCGAACGCTAGGCCGAAGAGTGGTGCGGTGTCCTAGTGCGTGGTTATACTACGCCGACCCGTACCTTTTGGAAACCAACAAAAGCGGAGTTTTTCCCTCGCTCTAACGACCAGGCCCTTTTGTCTCCTGGTCCCCGTGAATCACCTTTGCCCACGGAGACGTGCTCGTGGCACCCTGTGTAGTATTTTTGCCTTGGGCGTGGATAAGCCCAATTTCTTTTCTGCCGCCCCTGTTGCAACGGGTTCTGTACCGCGTTTTTGCCGTTGCCGCAGACTAAGTGCTTTGACCTTAAGCAGTACCGTGTACGGTTAACGCGTGCTCTGTGGCTCGGTAAGTCCGGACCCACGCTAGTGGCCGTACTCCTTCGGAATACTTGTACACTACAAAGTTTCTGTACAGTAGGTAAATGCCGGCGAGATGCAGCTGATATATGCCTTCCTCTTGAGGGCTAATGGTAAATTACCATTCATGATTTGAGAATGCTTGCCGGATGTGATTCACCTCATTCTTATTCTTGTATATGCTTTGCTGACATGGCTCGGCTCCGCAGTTACTGCCTGTCCTAAATAGACATATCTTTTTGAAATTCCACTGACTCTCCCCTTTTCACAGAGCGCTGTTTTTCTGGAGAGACTGTCGCCCATTACTTTGGTTTTATGCATATTTATTTTCAGGCCTACTTTTCTGCTTTGCATGTCCAGTTTTGTAATAATTAGCGTTGATTAGTCCACTGAGTTACTCATTAAAGCAACGTCATCGGCGAAGTGCAGATTGCTAAGGTACTCTGCATTGACTCGTATTCCTAACTCCTCACAATCTGGGCCTCTGAAAGCCTCATGTAAACACTCAGTGAATAGCATTGAAGAGACCGTGTCTTCCTGCCTCACACCCTTCTTCATTGGGATTCTGTTACTTTCTTTCTGAAGAATTGTGGTGGCTGTATATCTGCTGTAGTTTTCTTCCGATATATTTATGTAGAGTTCGTCGATGCCTTGATTCCGTAGTGCCTGCGTCACTGCTGATGTCTCGACTGAGTCAAACGCTTTCTCGCAATATATGAAGGCTATGTATAGGGACTGGTTGTATTCCGCGCAGTTCTCTATCAACTGATTGATAGAATGAATATGATCTATCGTGGGGTAGCCTGTGTGAAATACTGATTGTTTTTTGTACAAAATCCTGCTTTGTTGATTGATCTCTAATGTCGCCTTAATTATATATTAGCTGTTATTTTTCTAAATAGCTTGTAGTAGGGATTGAATAGTAAGCTGGTCAGCCTGTAACTTTTCATGTCCTTGACGTCCTAATTTTGGCGTTCTTCCAAGATTTTGGTACGCTTCCCGTTAAGACACACTTCGTATATAAGGTGGCTAATTTTCCTAACACAATTTCTCCACCGTCTTTCATCAGGTCCGTCGTTATCCTCACGAGCGGCTTTGCCTCTTTGCATTCCTTCTAGAGCTTTTATTACTTCTCCTGGCGTTAGTGGTACGATGTCAAATTACTCTGGGCTATTATTGCTTCTTACGGTATCATCCTGGTATTTTTGGCTTCTGTACAGCTCTCTGTAAAACTCCGCCACCTCAACTATCCGGTCCTTATTGGTTAAAACATTACCCTCCTTGTCCCTGCATGCATACATCAGATTTTTCCTTATGTACAAGTTTGCCTTCGCAGCTTTCAAGCTTTCCCCACATCTTCGATTCTCTTCAAGTTATACCTTGTGACGTCGGCTACCTTACAACTATTGATTAACTTAGAGATCTGCTAGCTCTATTTTAACTGTTGCATTTGAGTTTTCATGGTTTTTCGTCTCTTAATTAATCAGATTTTTCGTCTCTTGGGACAGTTTGTCAGTGTCCTGTCTGGTAACTGTGCCTCCAATTTCCATTGCAGTCTTTGATTATACTAGTCAGGTTATTGTGGTGGTCAACGCTATAACTTCACTTACGTCGTTTAGTGCCACGAATATATTCTGAAGCAAAACTCTGAATTCATGTACGTTCCCTTTTAACGCTAGCTTATTAATTTACTTCTTACGTATTTGTTTATGCCTGTGCTTTTTAAGTCTATTTGAATTTGAGCTGTTACCGTTCTATGGTCACGTACTGCATCGGATCTTGCCAACTATTTATAGATGCTGCATAATTCACGAGTGTGAAGACAGAAGAAAGTCCATTTATTTTTAGTTTCGCCATTCGGACTCCGCCATGTCCAATAACAGTTAGCCCGTTTTCTGTAGAAGATATTTAAGATCCGTAAAGTAATACGTTCAGCGAACTCAACTACGGTTATAACTCCCCTCTAGCATTTATAAACCCGATGCCATATTTCCCTACTGCATGGTCTCCGGCCTGCTTCTTGTCTACTTTGGCATTATTTTCGCCCACCAGAATAGTATACTGTGTCTTTACTTTATTAACGACTGACTACGTCTTCATACAAATGCTCAACCAAATAATTAGTATGGCTCGCCGTAGGCGCGTAGGCCTTTACCACCTAGATATTGTACCTTTTGTTAAACTTATTTATGATACTTACCACCCTCTCGCTGATACTTTGGTATTCCTGTGTGTTGCCGGTGATGATCTTGAGTATAAGAAACCCCCCTCCCCTTGTTCTTTTGTGTCAACTAATCCATGGTAGCATAGGACGTGTCCGTTCATCCACACTGTATAAGCCTCACTTGTCCTCCTAACTTCGCCGAGCCCTATTAGATCCCATTCCACACCTTCTACTTCATCTCATAGCACAGCTAATTTAAACACACTGGTGTAACTCTCACTACAAAATTAAAAATGGCACAGCATGTCTAAAAACACTGCAACAAAGTCTTCGAAAACTTCGTAATATACCTCGGACGCACGTTAAGCTACTCGACAAAAGAATGCGGACTGACGGTAGTGTTGTTCCGTGCAGGGAATTTTTTCCCTTTTCGGGGATTTTTCACCTGCCGTTTTGAGCCAAAGGGAAAAAGGTAATTTTTGTGATATTGCAGAAAAATTTAAGAATGGTCAAGTTTTTCTAGGACGACTGATAATTAGTGGTCACAGTTTGCCTTCATCTACATGTAATCGGTTCTGGCTCATGTACAACGCAAAAATAGTCTTTGAAATTAGTTTCTGATAAACACGTGGAGCGGTTTTTTGTTTATTGTTGGTGTTAAACTGGAAGCCCACATTTTGCAGTGTACTAAGAGTAAAAGAAGTAGTAAAATATTTTTAGCGAAATATTATGTCAACTATACTTTGCTTGTTAGTTGGCCATTGTTATAAGTTTGTGTCAGGAAAGAGTTGGCAGTGTGGATAATTAAACAAACAAACAAACAAACAAATAAAAAAATAAATAAATAAAATTGCACTTTTGTTGTGTGGCAGTTAAGGGGTTAGTCATCATTTAAAAATCGCCAGTACGTGAGACACGTGTAATTTTTGTATATGTGTGCGGGGATTGGAGCGGAAATTAACACTTTTGCGCAGGAAAATATGCTGAGAATTTCGTCATCGTCTTCAAGGCAAAACCCACGAAATAGGGAGTTTTCATGTCTCTGAATGGGAATTCTTCGGCGTAGAACGAAACATCACTGACTGGCATTGCTTAAAACATTGGCCAGACTCAGATGTGCGTCGATTGTTTGGTCACGTTTCCACAGGCACGATGTGTGTTAGCATCTGCTTTAAAAAGCAAAAAAGTGTTTTGTTTTGTCGCTATATAACCACGTTTCTGCGCATGTTTTACCTGTGAAGCCTTCAACCATGTTATCCTCCTGCATAAGACAGTTCACACAGGTTCTAGTGTTCTTCCTTCGTTGCATCTTCTTGACAACACACCAGGTGATTTCATCCCGTATTATAAATGTTCCTTATAAAAAAGCACGCGTAAAAAAGAGAAGATAAACAGCACAGAGCGCTCTTAAACGTTTACTTCTTGGAAACGAACATATACGCCTTGAAAATATATTAAGGGTAAATCCATGCCAACCAGCTCAAGCATTCACCTCTTTAAAGATATCCTTAATGTTTTGTCCGTTAATGATATATTACGATTTGTTTTCGTTTTTGTACTCGCAGATAGTGAATTACCCGAATGATCTTGATGAGTCTCTGCGCAGATTTGGTGCTGAGGACTTTCAAAAAAAATCATAACTGTTCATTTTGTTAATTATTATTTTAAGGTGCGTAACGTCTGAATTTTGCACCTGTTACGTCTCAAAAACTGGAGGAGCAATAGTGATAAATAAATAACATTAAGACATATTCTTATCTGCTTCAACCTATCGGGGAATGAATTTTTGTTTTCATTTTGAGGAAAAATTTGACCAGCTCGCCTCTATACCCCCTTTCCCCTTTCCATGCCGCTGCCGGTCCGATGAACTTTGTGCCGGTGAGGTGCCGCCGAGGAAACACCGGCGCGCCACCGCCGGTGATTTCGGTACCAGCGCACAGGTCTATCAGCACCTGCCGTTGAGCTGGAGAAATACCAGGGGCGCCTGGCTCAAGAGGCAAAAAAAATCACCTGCTGTTGAATTGAAGCACCGGGAGTCTCTGGCTTACATGCAAAATAATTCAATGAGCTTCAGCGTAAACTTTCAAGACATTTATTTAAAACTATCGTAGATGCAGTATACACTATGTTTGTTCACCTAATTCTTTGACTTTTTGGTGGGGCTAATGTCGCCGTCACCCGTCGCCATCTGCACGCCGGAGTCAATTCCTTCCGCGCCGTGGAGTGGCAACCATGTATTTGGGTGGCGGATAATAATGCAGGCCAACTCCTGCAGGTTGGCCTTCACGAGCGGTGACGTCCGGAAGTGGTCGTACCTGCTGGACTGTGGGCAATAGTCCAGCCGCGACGTCTGGCTCGACTTCTCACCACCCGCACTGCTGTTCCTCGCTGGACTCCGGCTCGGAGAGGCCCAGATCTCTTTTTCCTCGGGGTGTGCGGCCGGCGAGGTGGCCATCTTGGATGTCGTGGTTCGTCGACTTCTGCTCTTGCTGACGCTTCCTTCGGGTGCGTTGTTGGTCCAAAAGGGCGGGGTCGCCGAGTCCGGATGCGATCCCTCGTCCCAGCTGGACTTCGACTTAAGAAACCCCTCGTTCAGGTACTGCTGGTCGGCGTCCTTGGGAGACGTGTAACCGACCAGCGACATGCGACTTCCTCTGGAAGACAACCCCGATGACTCTGGTCCACTGATCATGAGGCTGCTGCTTCCAGGAGAAGGCTCATCGGGCAGCGGAGACGTCTGTTCGTTCCAGAAGAAAGCTAGGCTAGAGGTGGTGGTGCCATCAACTGCGCAAGAAGAACCGCTAGACTCCGAAGAATTCAGTATGCCCTTGACCTGGGCGCCAGCAGTCTGCTGCCCCTCTTTATAGACACTGACTTGGCGCGCTACGAGGGTCTGCTCACCTTTCGATGCACTTGTTCTGGCGGTCTTTTTTTCGTGGGACGCCCTTCTCTCAAAAGCGGCGGCTGCGCCATCCACCTTATGCTTGTGCATTATTCCGTAGGTGTTGTTCCCCTCGCTGGTGTTTCGCTCTATGTTCGCGATGACCTTCGCGAATTCCGATGAGTCAGCGATACCTTTCGGTCCCCCCGTGGAGCACAGTGCGTCTGTCGGCGCGGCGGACTCTTCAAACAGGAGGCTTGCTATGCATTCATTGTCCTCGCTCTTGCTTAGGGGAAATTTCTTCACGATGATCTTCTCGTTGTTCCGACTAAATATGTTACAAAAAATCCCCCACTTCTTCTTTTCGGGTATAACTGACTCCACTGACTTTTCCATCCGGATCTTCATCGAGGGTGGCTCTGGACTTGGATCCATAGCATTCTCCATAGTTACCACCTCAGACCTCTCAATGCACTTGATGATGTTGATGTGATCGCTGACCTCGTGGAACTTTTCGTACGTTGTTCGCTGCACGTAGCTCCCATAGCAGCCATACGGCTGGTGACAGCTCACCCTTGTCACCTGTTCGCACTGGCTGGGGCTGTCGAGCGTGGTCTTCGACTGACTGTGGACCACGGCGGTGGGTTTCAGAGGCAGGAATCCCGAGAGATGGCAAGCCGCCGTCCACGTGTCATCCACCTGCGAGCGCAGCCCAGGTGACGAGAAAGAGCCGCGCAGCGTGGTCTTGGCGCTAGTGCAGAGCCAAGGTTCCGAATGTGTCACGCTCTTGACCGATGGTGAAGACGGGTAGACCGCTGACTTTTCCTCCATCAACACTGGCGCGTGAGCTTCGAGCCCGGGCTTGCACAGCCGGCTGTACGGCATCATCGGTTCCCATGGCCCTTCGGGCTTGTAGAATGCTGTCGCCAACGTCGACACCGCCAGCCCCATGATGATAAAAAGGAAGTACGGTGCGTTGGTCGTCATGGCAAGGGTGACCGATATGCCAGCAAAAACAAGAATTGTACTGATCCAGATTAGGAACGACATGAGCACCACGCGCAGGTTGAGCCGGTACTCCGGCGGCGGTGCGATCTCGTTCATGCTGCCGCAACTCGAGCACGACCTGCCACCTCTGCAGACTGGGCCGAACGCAGCAGCTCTGGATATGCTTACGATGTTGTGGGCGGCGCCTCGATGGAGCCGCGGAAACCTCAGGACTTGGGGGAACAGACCGTTGTTCAACGCTGCACGTTCGCTACAATGGCTGACCTCCTGGAACCGCGCGAGCGAGTGATGATTATGATTATAATGATGACCCCAGATCAATGTTGCTTATCTACAAAGGGGTATGCGCTTAGAACCGGATGGCAGAATACTCAAATGAAGCAAAACCAATCCGAAAAATTACTTTAGAGATAAAACTGTGAATAAATAAAAATGGTCGCTGAGCAAGCGTTCAAACTATCTCTTGTTCCTGATAGACATAGCAATGAGTTATAAGCTAAAGATCTGAAAAGGTTGGAATTCACTAGCATGGTAATCTTTTTGTTGCCTTGATGTAGTGAACCACATAGAGCATACATCCCTGCGGTAATAACCCAATGAAGTGCCGCCAAGTGATAAAAGTATTGTAACGTTTAATTCTATTCCTAACTTCTGCAATGGGGCTTCTAAAAATCTTTTCCTCTGATAAGAATAACGATGACAGAATAAAAAGAAGTTATCAATTGCTTCAATTTCCTTGCAAAAAATGCACAAAGGTTGACGCCTTGAGTCCAGCTTAATTTAGCTAATAGTTTAGTTGCGAGACTTCACAGCATAATCTGGTATAAGTAACTTCCAACTGGCGAGATACACACCACTGTTTATTCCAGCAATGCCTTATATGCTAGGAATCTTTGAATTTATCCGATTTACCTATTCCCCATTTCAAACAAGCATTTCTGAGCTTCAACGCAGTCACTTAGCCATATCTGGTAAAACGAGGATGATGGGTCCACTCAGGGATGCTGCTGAATTTCGTTCAAATATAATCCACGGTGGCCTGGTACCCATAGCAAATGCAGTTTTTGTACGTTTTTTTCGTATTAATTGAGCAAACGTATTCATCAGCTCTCCAGTCATTTCCAGCATTGCTATCAGCCTTACCCATGGATTCACGTTTGCACTCACGTCAGTTCACAGGTATTCTAAAGCAGGGTCGTTCATACATTGTTTCAGTATTTATTATTTAGCGGCGAGAATTACGAAGCGGGATGCATTGAACTCCTCCACCAACTCTTCTAGAGAATTCTTTATATATATATGCTGTCATCCCTTCCAAGAAAAAAAAATTACAGGCGTGCTTGGAAGGCCGAGCACAGTCTCAGCGAAAGCTAGAAGAGTGGCCTTTCAGAGCCTTTTCTAAACCCTCATGGGATAACTGCTGGAAGCAGACTTGTTTGATACCCGCTACGGCATTATTCATGAAATGTTTTGTGTAGTAGGCTGGCATTTTCTCTCCTATTTTTCGTCATTCCTCTGAGAAGCGTGGTATCTGCCAAACACTTGCTAGGAATTTTGTGCCAATTGTTCACGCAGTGGCCGATGACGATGAGGAATTGTGCCTGAAGTGGCTATGCGCCACAGTTAACAGGTGAACAAGAACAAGCTTTTATATAGTGTTGGAGCATTGAACGACTAAATCGTTACGCTATTCGCATTGTGTGACGTCTGGTTGTTCTTTCGCTGTTTTAAAACGCTTTATAAGTCGTATTAACAAGATTGCTTTCCCGACATCACACATGCCTAAGGCAAGTTTGCCAAGGACGCCCAAGCACCAACGTTGCTGAGTGGTAGAATACCGGCCTGGTTCCCAGCGGACCCGTGTTTGAGCCCCACTGTGTCATGAATACTAAGTTTTTTTTCCAGATTTCGTGCGTTATGGTTACGCACATCGATGGCGGCGGTGGACAAATACGGCAGTGTGTGACCCGAGTTGTGGTCTCAGAACAGCTTTCACTGTAAAAGGACCTTCGTGAATTGGAAGCACTCATTACTCGTTTCAAAGATAATATGTCAAACTGCACCAACAAGAGCACTGATTGCGTGAGAGATTGGTGTTTAAAAGCATTATGAGACTAATGAGTCGACTAGCTTGGACTCTCACATTCGCCGATCGAGCCGTGAGTTTGATTCTGAGTGAGGCCGGGCGAAGAAAATTTTCGTGAGTCTGAGTTACACGAGGGCGTCCAAAGCTCGAAATATTTTTCATGAGTGAATCTGAGTGGGCTCCACAAGTTTTGCCGACTTGTGCATGTGAGATACGCAATGTATGCACGGTATACGTACGGCACGCTTCTTGCTATCGCTTTCTGCAACCATGCTCGAACCTAACAGACTTCTTTAAACGCTCAGCGACAGTAGTCACTGCAACAACGGGATCATCTACATCTAAAAAACGCATGACCTGTGCGTTAAACCTATAAATCATTTTGCGCTCACATGATTTCGGGTGAGGCTTCTTAGGACAAGGCATGGCTACAGGGTTCATCGGAACTTTCAAATCTTTGACGAGAAACTTAAAAGTGGGGTTGAAGATCTTAGAGAATACTGCCAGTATACGTTGTCCTTCTAAAATGTTAACGAAATGCCCAGAAATTGTATTCCAATATTCTGAGGCTTATCTCTAGTGGAATTCACTCCTTATCCATTTGATTAAAATTCTTCGCTTTCTTGGATTACCACAGTTTCAAAGTCTTTGTCCTTACAAAAATAAAGGAATCGTCTACATAACGAAAAATTTTAATCGTAGAATTACCTAAAGCGTCTTCTAAACTTTTGCTAATATTGCTATGTATATTACTAAGAACGGCTGCATCGTTCAGTGCCGCTAATCTATTCTGAAGGGAAACTCTGAATAATTATACTTTCCCTTTCAACGATATGTCATTGATTTGCTTCTTGCATATCAGTTTATCCGTGTGTTTTTTTAGTGTGATTGAATTTCAGCTCTTACTATTCTATGGTCACGTACTGCATCGGATCTTGCCAACTATTTCTAGATGCTGTACAATGGCCGAAAGTGAACACAAAATAAAGTTCACTTAATTTTTAGTTTCGCCATTCGGACTCTGCCATGGCCACTAATGGTTAGCCCGTTTCCTCTAGAAGATATTTAGGATTCGTAAATTAATACGTTCAGCGAACTCAACTACGGTTATAACTCCCCTCTAGCATTTCTAAACCCGATGCCAAATTTCCCCACTGCAAGGTCTCCGGCCTGCTATTGTCTACTTTGGCATTATTGTCGCCCAACAGATTAGTATACTGTGTCTTTATTTTATTAAAGGCTAACTGCGTCTGCACAGAAGTGCTCAACCGAATGATTAATATGGCTCGATGTAGGCGCGAAGGCTTCTACCTCCTACATATTGTACGTTTTCTTAAACCTAATTATGATACTTACTTTCCTTTCGCTAATACTGTGGTATTCCTCTGTGTTGCCAGTGATAATTTCGAGTTTGAGAATCCCCACCCCTTTTTCTTTTGTTTCAACTAATCCCTGGTAGCATAGGACGTGTCCGTTCTTCGGCACTGTATAAGCCTCACTTGTCCTCCTAACTTCGCCGAGCCCTATAAATCCCATTAACCACTTTTTAATTCATCGAATAGCACAGCTAATTTAAACACACTGGTGTAACTCTCACAACAAAGTAAAAATGACACAGCATGTCAAAACAATCTGCAACAAACTCTCCGAAAACCTCGGTATATACCTCGGACGCACGTTAAGCTACTCGACAAAAGAATGCGGACTGAGTGCAGTGTTGTTCTGTGCAGGGAAGTTTTTCTTTTTCGGGGATTTTTCACCTGTCGTTCTGAGCCAAAGAAAAAAGGTAATTTTCGTGATATTGCAGAAAAATTTAAGAACGGTCAAGTTTTTCTAGGACGACTGATATTTAGTGGTCACAGTTCGCCTTCATCTACATGTAATCGGTTCTGGCGCATGTACAACGCAAAAATAGTGTTTGAAATTAGTTTCTGAAATTTACGTTGAGCGGTTTTTTGTTTATTGTTGGTGTTAGACTTGAAGCCCACATTGCACAGGGTACTAATAGTATAAGAAATAATAAAATATTTTTAAAGAAATATTATGTCAGCTATACTTTGCTTGTTAGTTGGCCATTGGTATATGTTTGTGTCTGGAGAGAGTTGGCAGCGCGGATAAATAAATAAACAAACAAACGAACAAATAAAAAAAGAATAAATAAATATTTAATTAAAATTGCACTTTTGTGGTGTGGCAGTTAAGGGGTTAGTCATCATTTAAAATCGCCAATACGTGAGACACGTGTAATATTAGTATATGTGTGTGGGAATCGGGGCGGAAATTAACACCTTTGCGCAGGAAAATATGGTGAGAATTTCGTCATCGTCTTCAAGGCAAAATCCACAAAATAAGGAATTTTCATGTCTTTGAATGGGAATTATTCGGCGTAGAACGGAACATCACTTACTGGTAGTGCTTAAAACTTTGGCAACACTCAGATGTGCGCCCATTGTTTGGTCACGTTTCCACAGGCACGATGTGTGTTAGAATCTGCTTTAAAAAGCAAAAAAGTGTTTTGTTTTGTCGCTATATAACCACGTTTCTGCGCATGTTTTATCTGTGAAGCCTTCAACCATGTTATCCTCCTGCATAAGACAGTTCACACAGGTTCTAGTGTTCTTCCTTCGTTGCATCTTCTTGACAACACACCAGGTGATTTCATCCCGTAATATAAATGTTTTTTTATAAAAAAGCACGCGTAAAAATAGAAGATAAACAGCTTAGAGCGCTCTTAAACGTTTACTTCTTGGAAACAAATATAAACGCCTTGAAAATATATTAAGGGTAAATCCATGCCAACCAGCTAGAGCATTCACCTCTTTAAAGATATCCTTAATGTTTTGTCCGTTAATGATATAATACGATTTGTTTTCGTTTTTGTACTCGCAGATAGTGAATTAATCGAATGATCTTGATGAGTCTCTGCGCATATTTGGTGCTGAGGACTTTAAAAAAAATCATAAATGTTCATTTTGTTAAATTGTGTTTTTTAAGGTGCTTAACGTCTGAATTTGAACCTGTTACGCCTCAAAAACTGGGGGAGCAAAAGTGGTAAATAAATAACATTAAGACATATTCTTATCTGCTTCAACCTATCAGGGAATGAATTTTTTTTTTCATTTTAAGGACAAATTTGACCAGCTCGCCTCTATACCCCCTTTCCCCTTTCCATGTCGCCGCCGGTCCGATGAACCTCGTGCCGGTGACGTGCCGCCGTGGAAGCACCATCGCGCCACCGCCGGTGATTTCGGTACCAGCGCACAGGTCTTTCGGCACCTGCTGTTGAGTTGGAGAAATACCAGGAGCGCCTGGCTCAAGAGAGCAAAAAATATTCACCTGCTGATAAAATGATGTACCAGGAGTGCCTGGCTTACAAGTAAAATAATTCAATGAACTTCAGCGTAAACGTTAAAGACATTTATTTAAAACTATCGTAGATGCAGTATACACTGCGTTTGTTCATCTAATTCTTTGACTTTTTGGTGGGGCTGTTGTCGCCGTCACCCGTCGCCATCTGCACGCCGGAGTCAATTCCTTCCGCGCCGTGGAGTGGCAACCATGTATTTGGGTGGCGGATAATAATGCAGGCCAACTCCTGCAGGTTGGCCTTCACGAGCGGCGACGTCCGGAAGTGGTCGTACCTGCTGGACTGTGGGCAATAGTCCTGCCGCGACGTCTGGCTCGACTTCTCACCACCCGCACTGCTGTTCATCGCTGGACTCCGGCTCGGAGAGGCCCAGATCTCTTTTTCCTCGGGGTGTGCGGCCGGCGAGGTGGCCATCTTGGATGTCGTGGTTCGTCGACTTCTTCTCTTGCTGACGCTTCCTTCGGCTGCGTTGTTGGTCCAAAAGGGCGGGGTCACCGAGTCCGGATGCGATCCCTCGTCCCAGCTGGACTTCGACTTAAGAAACCCCTCGTTCAGGTACTGCTGGTCGGCGTCCTTGGGAGACGTGTAACCGACCAGCGACATGCGACTTCCTCTGGAAGACAACCCCGATGACTCTGGTCTACTGATCATGAGGCTGCTGCTTCCAGGAGAAGGCTCATCGGGCAGTGGAGACGTCTCTTCGTTACAGAACAAAGCTAGGCCAGAGGTGGTGGCGCCATCGACTGCGCAAGAAGAACCGCTGGACTCAGAAGAGTTCAGTATGCCCTTGACCTGGGCGCCAGCAGTCTGCTGCCCCTCTTTAGTGGCACTGATTTGGCGCGCTACGAGGGCCTGCTCACCTTTCGATGCACTTGTTCTGGCGGTCTTTTTTTCGTGGGACGCCCTTCTCTGAAAAGTGGCAGCTGCGCCATCCACCTTATGCTTGTGCATTATTCCGTAGGTGTTGTTCCCCTCACTGGTGTTTCGGTCTATGTTCGCGATGACCTTCGCGAATTCCGATGAGTCAGCGATACCTTTCGGTCCCCTCGTGGAGCACAGTGCGTCTGTCGGCACGGCGGACTCTTCATACAGGAGGCTTGCTATGCATTCATTGTCCTCGCTCTTGCTTAGGGGAAATTTCTTCACGATGATCTTCTCGTTGTTCCGACTAAATATGTTACAAAAAATCCCCCGCTTCTTCTTTTCGGGTATAACTGGCTCCACTGGCTTTTCCATCCGGATCGTCATCGAGGGTGGCTCTGGACTTGGATCCATAGCATTCTCCATAGTTACCACTTCAGACCTCTCAATGCACTTGATGATGTCGATGTTATCGCTGACCTCGTGGAACTTTTCGTACGTTGTTCGCGGCACGTAGCTCCCATAGCAGCCATACTGCTGGTGACAGCTCACCCTTGTCACCTGTTCGCACTGGCTGGGGCTGTTGAGCGTGGTCTTCGACTGACTGTGGACCACGGCGGTGGGTTTCAGAGGAAGGAATCCCGATAGAAGGCAAGCCGCCGTCCACGTGTCATCCATTTGCGAGCGCAGCCAAATTGACGAGAAAGAACCGCGCAGCGTGGTCTTGGCACTAGTGCAGAGCCAAGGTTCCGAATGTGTCACGCTCTTGACCGATGGTGAAGACGGGTAGACCGCTGACTTTTCCTCCATCAACACTGGCGCGTGATCTTCGAGCCCGGGCTTGCACAGCTGGCTGTACGGCATCATCGGTTCCCATGGCCCTTCGGGCTTGTAGAATGCTGTCGCCAACGTCGACACCGCCAGCCCCATGATGATAAAAAGGAAGTACGGTGCGTTGGTCGTCATGGCAAGGGTGACCGCTATGCCAGCAAAAACAAGGATTGTACCGATCCAGATGAGGAACGACATGAGCACCACGCGCAGGTTGAGCTGGTACTCCGGCGGCGGTGCAATCTCGTTCATGCTGCCGCCACTCGAGCACAACCTGCACCTGCCACCTCCGCAGACTGGGCCAAACGCAGCAGCTCTGGAAATGCTTACGATGTTGCGGGCGGCACCTCGATGGAGCCGCGGAAACCTCAGGACTTGTGGGAACAGACCGTTGTTCTGCGCTGCACGTTCGCTACAATGGCTGACCTCCTGGAACCGCACGAGCGAGTGATGATGATGATTATAATGATGACCTCAGATCAATGTTGCTTATCCACAAAGGGGTATGGGCTAAGAACCGGATGGCAGAATACTCAAATGAAGCAAAACCGATCCGAAAAATTACTTTAGAGATAAAACTGTGAAGAAATAAAAATGGTCGCTGAGCAAGCGTTCAAACTATCTCTTGTTCCTGATAGACATAGCAATGAGTTATAAGCTAAAGATCTGAAAAGGTTGGAATTCACTAGCACGGTAATATTTTTGTTGCCTTGATGTAGTGAACCACTTAGAGCATACATCCCTGTGGCAATAACCCAATGAAGTGCCGCCAATTGATAAAAGTACAGTAACGTTTAGTTCTGTTCCTAACTTCTGCAATGGGGCTTCTAAAAATATTTTTCTCTGATAAGAATAACGATTACAGAATAAAAAGAAGTTATCAATTGCTTCAATTTTCTTGCAAAAATGCACAATGGTTGACGCCTTGAGTCCATCGAGCTTAATTTAGCTAATAGTTTAGTTGCGAGACTTCACAGCATAATCTGGTATAAGTAACTTCCAACTGGCGAGATACACACCACTGTTTATTCCAGCAATGCCTTATATGCTAGGAATCTTTGAATTTATCCGATTTACCTATTCCCCATTTCAAACAAGCATTTCTGAGCTTCAACGCATTCACTTAGCCATATCTGGTAAAACGAGGATGATCGGTCCACTCAGGGATGCTGCTAAATTTCGTTCAAATATAATCCACGGTGGCCTGGTACCCATAGCAAATGCAGTTTTTGTACGTTTTTTCGTATTAATTGAGCAAACGTATTCATCGGCTCTCCAGTCATCTCCAGCATTGCTATCAGACTTACCCATGGATTCACGTTTGCACTCACGTCTGTTCACAGGTATTCTAAAGCAGGGTCGTTCATACATTGTTTCAGTATTTATTATTTAGCAGCGAAAATTACGAAGCGGGATGCATTGAACTCCTCCACCAACTCTTCTAGAGAATTCTTGATATATTATATGCTGTCATCTGTTCCAAGAAAAAAAATGACAGGCCTGCTTGGAAGGCCGAGCACAGTCTCAGCGAAGGCTAGAAGAGCGGCCTTTCAGAGCCTTTTCTAAACCCTCATGGGATAACAGCTGGAAGCAGACTTGTTTGATACCCACTACGGCATTATTAATGAAATGTTTTGTGTAGTAGGCTGGCATTTTCTCTCCTATTTTTCGTCATTCCTCTGAGAAGCATGGTATCTGCCAAACACTTGCTAGGAATTTTGTGCCAATTGTTCACGCAGTGGCCGATGACGATGAGGAATCGTGCCTGAAGTGGGTATGCGCCACAGTTAACAGGTGAACAAGAACAAGCTTTTATGATGAGTTGGAACATTGAACGACAAAATCGTTACGTTATTCGCATTGTTTGACGACTGGCTGTTCTTTCGCTGTTTTAAAACGCTTTATAAGTCGTAATAACGGGCTTACTTTCCCGACATCACACCTGCCTAAGGCAAATTTGCCAACGACGCCCAAGCACCAACGTGGCTGAGTGGTAGAATACCGGCCTGGTTCCGAACGGACCCATGTTAGCCCCAATGCGTCATGAATACTAAGTTTTTTTTTCCTGATTTCATGCGTTGTGGTTACGGACACCAATGGCGGCGGTGGGCAAATGCGGCCGCGCGTGTTACGAGTTGTGGTCTCATAACAGCTTACACTGTAAAAGAACCTTCGGAAATGGGAAGCACTCATTGCTCGTTTCGAAGATACTATGTCAAAGTGCACCAACAAGAGCACGGATTGCGTGAGATATTGGTGTTAAAAGGCATTATGAGACTAATGAGTCGACTAGCTCGGACTCTCCATTTCGCCGATCGAGCCGTGAGTTTGAGTCTGAGTGAGGCCGGGCGAAGAAAATTTTCGTGAGTCTGAGTTATATGAGAAAGTGCAAAGCTCAAAATATTTTTCATTATTGTGTCTGAGTAAGCTCCACAAGTTTTGCCGACCTGTGCCTGTGAGATATGCAATGTATGCACGGTATACGTATACGGCACGCTTCTTGCTATGACTTTCTGCAAACATGCTCGAACCTAACAGACTTTTTTAAACGCTCAGCGACAGTAGCCACTGAAACAACAGGATCACCTACATCTAAAAGACGCATGACCTGTGCGTTAAAGCTATGAATCATTTTGTAATCACATGATATCTGGAGGGCCGACTTAGGACAAGTCATGGCTACACTGTTCATCACAACTTTCAAATGCTTCGACGAGAAACCTAAAAGTGGAGTTGAAGATCTTAGAGAATACTGCCGGTATACGTTGTCCGTCTTAAACGTTTACGAAATACCCAGAAATTGTATTCCATCATTCTGAAGCTCATCTCTAGTGGAAATCAGTCCTTATTCATTTGATTAGAAATTTTTCACTTGCTGGGATTGCCACAATTTCAAAGTCTTCGCCCTCTTAAAATAAATTAATCGTCTACATAGCGAAAAATCTTAATCATACAATTACCTAAAGGGTCTTCCAAACGTTTGCCAATTTTGCTATGTATAAATCACTAAGAACCGGAGCAACCTTGGAGCTCTGATTTCCGCACGTAAACGGTTTACTTCCAACCTAACGGCGTCGACTTCAAGTACATGAAAATGATTTCTTTTAAAAAGCCTCCTTATAAACGCCACATTTATCAGTGAAAGGCACCTCGCGCTCTTGTTTGTATTTACAGGTAATGAAATGTGTAGGTTTGTATGAAGAAACACGTCTGATTATAGAGGCAAGGTACATCGATAATCACGTATGCGTGAGCACTCTGTCGATTAACCTGCATAAAGATGAAGTAATTGCCTTAACGTACATGTTTCACGCGCATGATGTCTAGTGAATGCATATTATTTTACTAAATGACGACTATACTTTCTAGCGTACTGTCAAGGTAAGCCTTTGTAGGTGTTCCTATATTTTGCAAGAAATCTATAAAAACTGGCCGTGGTGTACATATTGTAACAGCGAGCTGTGATAAGATGGTTTTATTTACAGGAGGTGAACGATGGTCGTTTGCGGCAGCACACTGCGATCGTGCCAAGACTCTTCGTCTTCCTCTGCTTCTCCTCTCTACCCTTTTCTAGTCTGTTACATTCCCCCGCAAGCAGACGAAGCCCGTAGGGCGAGTTATGATGCGCAAGGAGGGTGGAAAGGTTTCAGGCGAGCCACGTGAGTGAGCTGCGTTCTGGTCGATCGTCGACCATTGGACAAAAGACGAGCTATTACGTAAGTGAGCTGGCTTAGACGCCCCAAAACTACAAATGGGCCTGAATATCGTGACAGAAGCTTTTGACACAATCCACGCTTGCGTTGCGGTGTCCAAAGTAACACCAAGTCACCTTTTTCGAATAAAACCGGTTCGTGACGGTCGTCATATCGTTCCTTCGAACGACGTTGAGAGGCCAGATTACGAAGACGAGCGATTCGACGGGCTTCTTCCGCGAGGCACAGGGTGTTTGATACAGAGTCGTCATTGTGTAGAATGAAGGGTAAGAAAGTGTCTAGAGGGCTTAGTGGCAACCTTGCGTACAACAGATAAAATGGGCTGAAGTTCGTTGTTTCATGTTTTGCCGTGTTGTACGCGTACGTGATAAAAGGCTGCACTTCATCCCAATTCTTATGATTGGAAGAAACGTACATGGCAAGCATGTTGGTCAGCGTTCTGTTTGTCCGTTCAACGAGGCCATTCGTCTGTGGGTGATACGGTGTGGAATGACGGAACTGTGTCGTGCACATGCGTAGTAATTCTTCAACGGCATCGGCAGTGAACTGGCGGCCACGGTCGCTGATAATAACACGCGGTGGGCCATGGCGAAGGACCACGGAGTGAAGCAAGAAGTCCGCCACGGATGCCGCGGTAGAAGAGGGAATAGCTGCGGTTTCGGCATACCGCGTAAGATGATCGACGCAGGCGATTATCCAACGCTTCTTATTGTTAGATAACGGAAATGGACCCATAATGTCAATTCCTACTTGTTCAAAAGGTGCGCTGGGTGGTGTTAATGGCTGAAGGGGACCTGGTGTAGCGGTGGCCGGGCGCTTGTGACGTTGGCACGTCTCGCAGCTAGCGACGTAACGCTTCGTTGTTTCGTACATCTTGGGCCAGTAAAAGCGTTCCTGCATGCGGTTCAGCGTTCTAATGAAGCCGAAGTGACCGGACGTCGCATCGTCATGCATGGCACGTAGAACTTCGGAGCGAAGGCTCTCGGGGACAACTAGAAGAAAACGTGCTCCAGGTCTAGAGTAGTTAGTTTTATAGAGCAACTTGTCTCGGACCGTAAAGCGACCGCTGTGTTGGGAGGCACGTGCGGCGGCAAAAAGAGGATCCAAGTTGAGATCGTTGCGTTGTTCTCTCTGGAAATCAGCTGCGTTGGGGAACGTGCTTGGGCGGTTTGCCACTTGCGCGTACAGGCCGAGTTCTTCACGTACGACCTGCCGGATTGTTGTTGCAAGATCAAGTGCCTGGTTGCTGTCTATGCTCGCGATGGTCGTCACATTGGGCAGCCTGCAAACTTTGGCGTGATGCGCCTCGTCTTTAGTTGCTCAAAATTGCGGCAATGACGAATGACATCGGTGACAGATGTCAAGGTGTCTTTCGCGATGAGGAAACTGTAAACATCCTCGGCGATTCCTTTTAGAATGTGCCCGACTTTGTCTTCCTCAGACATTCCGGAGTCAATGGTCCTACATAGCTTTATGACTTCCTCAATGTAGGTCGTGCAAGTTTCACCTGGCACTTGAGCGCGTTGCATTAGCGTCTGTTCTGCTCTTTTTTTTTTATCGTTGTTGGGTCGCCGAAACGCTCTTTGATTTCAGAAACAAATCTGTCCCACGTCGTTAGCGTTTCCTCCCGATTCTCGTACCACATTAATGCAGTATCGGTCAGAAAGAACACGACGTACAAAAGCTGAGAAGCGGCATCCCATTTGTTAGCGGCACTCACCCGTTTGTAATGGATGAGCCAAGCCTCGACGTCTTCATCTGGTCTGCTGGCGAAGGGACGAGCATCTCTCAGTTGTGGAGCCGAACTGGTCGGCGCAGGAGTCGAGAGGGGTCGGTGTTCATTTGCGTTGTGGGAAATGTCCAGCCCAGATGGATTCGGTGGAAGTCCAGCAATGCAACGGCTCCGTCGAAGAACTTGCGGTTCACCTTCCGTCTTCGGGTGTCGATTACCCAGCACCTCCACCACAACTGTAACAGCGAGCTGTGATAAGATGGTTTTATTTACAGGAGGTGAACGATGGTCGTTTGCGGCAGCACACTGCGATCGTGCCAAGACTCTTCGTCTTCCTCTGCTTCTCCTCTCTACCCTTTTCTAGTCTGTTACAATATATAAACTACAACAAAATCCTATAAAATTACGTTCGTCTAAACCAAACCAGTAGTTTACCTAATTGAAAAATGTGGCACATATACGTGTATGTCTCCCTGACTCGTGAGGGTGTTTTCAAAAAGTGGGAAAACTGTCCCACATTCTCATAAAGGCACCATCTCGCGATGGCATCAACGGGTGTTTTCGCGTGCAACGACACTAGCAAGAGGTATGGAGTATCACTTCTCCAGTTGTGCTGAGGAAAGTTGTGAGGACTTCATTTCAACAGGACACCAATTGCAGTTGCTCCTCTTGCGAGCCTTGAGAGCACTGTGCTCTGTTCCCGTAAAGCTTACTTCGCCGTGTGCATCGAGCACGTTTTTTTTTTTTTTTCTTTTTGGCTGTCCTTGCTTTTTTCATAGAAATTTTGGAGTACAGGTATTGTCCCTGAATATGCGCCTACTTGTCAAGATGTATTTTAAATTAAGTAAAATATTTCCACGCATCAATATCCCCAATCGCGCTGAGGTATGAGTAGAACAATTTCAGAGGGGATTGTTCCGATGCATTCATCGGCCAAGTTATTATGCGCAAATTTATAAGACACGTGATGACTAGAAGCTAAAATTACCTCTCTCAAAAAATTAGAAAAAGAGATTGTTATCTTGAATTTAGATTGGCATGTTTTGTCAATCTCATTAAGAGAAAAATTGAGAAGTTATTGTACAAAAAAAACATTACCGAAATTCAACGCCATTGTAACACTACAGCCAGCCTTCGACAGCGTGGTAAAAAGATTGTGCTAGAGATCATGAAGACTCCGGTAAGATATGACAGACTTATTGTTAGGCGTAATTGCAATGGGTGATGGGAGAGAAAATGTTTTCTGCAGATGAAAAAGTAGGGAGCGCACAAAGAGTTAAAACTATCATAATACGCTTCTTTGCCCAGCGCGTCTAACATTAAGACAGGTGGAAGTCGTAGAGAAGTCCTATCAACTAAACACTGTAGTTCATGATTAAGTAACGCAGTAACCCGTTGCACTTAGCGACACACACATTATCTGAGAGGTGTTTGTCGTAGTTTTAGTTTGTGGAAACCCGAGCAAAGCTGCTTTTACAATGCTACAGAGGAAGAGGCAGAGAGAGGAAGGAACTTTATTTAGACCAGGCTCTTGGTACTTCAGTCCTAAAGTGGGTGGCCTCCTCAGTCGAGGCCACCCAGTTCTCGGGCTCGCTACCACTGTCCGAGACCCGTTCACCAATCGTAGCTGGCTGTCAGGGTCTTGCGTCACCAGCAGAACTTTCCACTGGTCTTCGAATTCTTCTTATGGATACGCTTCTTTCTCTTCGTTTTCACTAAGCGCGGACCATGGCGGTAAATAAGGATTGTTATTACACTCTAGCGCCATGTGCGCAGGCTGTTGAGCGTGTCCGAAGGACAAAACTTGCAGTCCCACCCGTAGGTCCCTGCATACATTGCATCCATCAATGTCCTGTGCGGGTAAGTTCCGGCTTGAAGTCTTCTCCGGCTCACCACCACCAACACTATCATCATCATTATCGTCGTCGTCGTAGTCGTCGTCGTCATCGTCATCGTCATCATCATCATCAGCCTGACGGTGCCCACTGCAGGGCAAAGGCCTCTCCCATGATCCGCCAATCAACCAGGTCGTGTGCTTTCTGCTTTCACTTTATACCTCCAAACATTTTAATCTTGCCGCTCCACCCAACTTTTTGTCTCCCTCTCACACATTTGCCTTCTCTGAGAATCCAGTCAGTTACCCTTCATGATCAACGGTTATTTTGCCTACGCGCTAAGTGCCTGGCCCATGTTCCTTTCTTCATTTTGATTTCAACTATAATATATTTAGCCCCAGTTTGTTCCTTGACCCACTCAGCTGTCTTCTTGTCTCTTATATTTACTCGTATAAGTTCTCTTTCCATCTCTCGGTGCGTCTTCCTCAATTTATTCTGAACCCTCTTTGTGAGCCTCCAGGTTGTGGGAATCCAGGCTGGCCCGCCGCCTTTGCGTGGGCTTTGCCGCCTTTTTCTGCGTTCTCATATCACGGCATGTCTCCCCTTCTCCATGGTCTGCCGTGCTGGGGGAGCGGGGAGTGACGTTCAACCCCTCTCACCCGGTAGCGAATGTCGACTCTGGCGCTGTGCGCAGAGTCTCTCGGGACGTTTTGCGCGCGTGTGTCGGGAGTGAGAGAGAACCTATTCGAGACGACATGGGGTAAGCACGCATTTTTTCCGCCCGTAGGCTCCCTTTGTTTGGGGCTCGTTCGGACTTCGCCAACGGCGCCTTGCGCCCACGCTGAATGCTTACCCTTTGTTTCCCCCCACCCTTTTCGAACGCTAGGCCGAAGAGCGGTGCGGTGTCCTAGTGCGTGGTTATACTACGCCAACCCCTACCTCTCGGAAACCAACAAAAGCGGAGTTTTTCCCTAGCTCTAGTGACCAGGCCCTTTGTCCCCTGGTCCCCGTGAATCACCTTTGCCCACAGAGACGTGCTCGTGGCACTGTGTAGTACTTTTCGCCCTGGGCGGGGATAAGCCCAATTTCTTTTCCGCCGCCCCTGTTGCAACGGGTTCTGTACTGCGTTTTTGCTGTTGCCGCAGACTAAGTGCTTTGACCTTAAGCAGTACCGTGTACGGTTAACGCGTGTCTGTGTCTCGGTAAGTCGGGACCCACGCTAGTGGCCGTACTCCTTCGGGATACTTGTACACTACAAAGTTTCTGCACCGTAGGTAAATGCCGGCGAGATGCAGCTGATATATGCCTTCCTCTTGAGGGCGAATGGTAGATTACCATTCATGATTTGAGAATGCTTGCCGAATGTGATCCACCCCATTCCTATTCTTGTATATGATTCGCTGACATGGCTCGGCTCCATAGTTATTGCCTTTCCTAAATAGACATATTCTTTTTGAACGTCCTCTGACTCTCCACTTATCACAGAGCGCTGTTTTTCTGGAGAGACTGTCGCACATTACTTTGGCTTTATGCATATTTATTTTCAGGCCTACTTTTCTGCTTTGCATGTCCAGTTTTGTAATCATTAGCGTTGATCCGTCCCCTGAGTTACTCATTAAAGCAATGTCATCGGCGAAGTGCAGATTTCTAAGGTACTCTGCATTGACTCGTATTCCTAACTCCTCACAATCTAGGCCTCTGAAAGCCTCATGTAAACACTCGGTGAATAGCATTGAAGTGACAGTGTCTTCCTGCCTCACACCCTTCTTCATTGGGATTCTGTTACTTTCTTTCTGAAGAATTGTGGTGGCTGTATATCTGCTGTAGTTTTCTTCCGATATATTTATGTAGAGTTCGTCGATGCCTTGATTCCGTAGTGCCTGCGTCACTGCTGATGTCTCGACTGAGTCAAACGCTTTCTCGCAATATATGAAGGCTATGTATAGGGACTGGTTGTATTCCGCGCAGTTCTCTATCAACTGATTGATAGAATGAATATGATCTATCGTGGGGTAGCCTGTGTGAAATACTGATTGGTTTTTTGTACAAAATCCTGCTTTGTTGATTGATCTCTAATGTCGCCTTAATTATATATTAGCTGTTATTTTTCTAAATAGCTTGTCGTAGGGATTGAATAGTAAGCTGGTCAGCCTGTAACTTTTTATGTCCTTGACGTCCTAATTTTGGCGTTCTTCCAAGATTTTGGTACGCTTCCCGTTAAGACACACTTCGTATATAAGGTGGCTAATTTTCCTAACACAATTTCTCCACCGTCTTTCATCAGGTCCGTCGTTATCCTCACGAGCGGCTTTGCCTCTTTGCATTCCTTCTAGAGCTTTTATTACTTCTCCTGGCGTTAGTGGTACAATGTCAAATTACTCTGGGCTATTATTGCTTCTTACGGTATCATCCTGGTATTTTCGGCTTCTGCACAGCTCTCTGTAAAACTCCGCCACCTCAACTATCCGGTCCTTATTAGTTAAAACATTACCTTCCTTGTCCCTTAATGGATACATCAGATTTTTGCTTATGTACAAGTTTGCCTTCGCAGCTTTCAAGCTTTCCCCACATCTTCGATTCTCTTCATGTTATACCTTGTGACGTCGGCTACCTTACAACTATTCATCAACTTAGAGATCTGCTAGCTCTATTTTAACTGTTGCATTTGAGTTTTCATGGTTTTTCGTCTCTTAACTAATCAGATTTTTCGTCTCTTGGGACAGTTTGTCAGTGTCCTGTTTGGTAACTGCGCGTCCAATTTTCATTGCAGTCTTTGATTATATTAGCCAGGTTATTGTTCATTGTGGTCAACGCTATAACTTCACTTACGTCGTTTAGTGCCACGAATATATTCTGAAGCAAAACTCTGAATTCATGTACGTTTCCTTTTAAAGCTAGCTTAATAATTTACTTCTTGCGTAATTGTTTATGCCTGTGCTTTTTAAGTCTAGTTGAATTCGAGCTCTTACCAGGTCACATACTGCATCGGATCTTGCCAACTATTTATAGATGCTGCACAATTCACGAGTGTGAAGACAGAATAAAGTCCATTTATTTTTAGTTTTGCCATTCGGACTCCGCCATGTTCACTAATAGTTATCCCGTTTTCTGTAGAAGATATTTAAGATCCGTAAAGTAATACGTTCAGCGAACTCAACTACGGTTATAACTCCTCTCTAGCGTTTCTAAACCCGATGCCATATTTCCCCACTGCATGGTCTCCGGCCTGCTTCTTGTCTACTTTGGCATTATTGTCACCCAACAGAATAAGCACACTGTGTCTTTACTTTATTAACGGCTGACTATGTCTTCATACAAATGCTCAACCAAATGATTATTATGGCTTGACGTAGGCGCGTAGGCTTTTACCACCTAGATATTGTACCTTTTGTTAAACTTATTCGTGATACTTACCACCCTCTCGCTGATACTTTGGTATTCCCCTGTGTTGCCAGTGATGATCATGAGCATGAGAACCCCCCCCCCCCCCATTGTTCTTTCGTGTCAACTAATTCATGGTAGCACAGGACGTGTCCGTTCTTCAGAACTGTATAAGCCTCACTTGTCCTCCTAACTTCGCCGAGCCCTATTAGATCCCATTTCACACCTTCTACTTCATCTCATAGCACAGCTAATTTAAACACACTGGTGTAACTCTCACAACAAAATTAAAAATAGCACAGCATGTCGAAACAATCTGCAACAAACGCTTCGAAAACTTCGGTATATACCTCGGACCCACGTTAAGCTACTCGGACAAAAAAATGCGGACTGACAGCAGTGATGTTCCATGAAGGAAATTTTCCCTTTTTTCGGAGATTTTTCCCCTGTGATTTCGAGCCAAAGGAAAAAAGTAATTTTCGTGACACAGCAGAAAATTTTAGGAATGGTCAAGTTTTTCAAGGACGACCGATAATTAGTGGTCACAGTTCGCTTTCATCTACATGTAATCGGTTCTGGCGCATGCAAAACGCAAGAATAGCCTTTGAAAGTCGTTTCCGATATTCACGTGGAGCGGTTTCTCGTTTATTGTTGGTATTAAATTTCAAGCCCACATTGTGCAGTGTACTAAGAGTATAAGAATTAATAAAATATTTTTAGAGAGGTAATATGTCAACTATACTTTGCTTGTTAGTTGGCCATTATTATAAGTTTGTGTCTGGAAAGAGTTGGCAGTATGAATAAATAAATAAATAAATAAATATACAAATAAATAAAATTGCACTTATGTTGTGCGGCAGTTAAGGGGTTAGTCATCATTTAAAAATGGCCAGTGCGTGAGACACGTGTAATTTTAGTATATGTGTGCGGTGATTGGGCGGAAATTAATACTGTTGTGCAGGAAAATATGCTGAGAATTTTGTCAACGTTTTCAAGGCAAAACCCACAAAATAAAGAATTTTCATGTCTCTGAATGGGAATTCTTCTGCGTAGAATGGAACATCACTGACTGGCATTGCTTAAAACCTTGGCCAGACTCAGATGTGCGTCGGTTGTTTGGTCACGTTCCCACAGGCACGATGTGTGTTAGAATCTCCTTTAAAAAAGCAAGAAGGGTTTCGTTTTGTCGCTATATGACCACGATGCTGCACATGTTTTATCAGTGAAGCCTGCAACCATGTCATCCTCCTGCAAAAAATAGTTCACACAGGTTCTAGTGTTCTTCCTTCGTTGCATCTTTTTCACACCACACCAGGTGATTTCATCCCGCATTATAAATGTTTCTTATCAAAAAGCACGCGTAAAGGAGAGAAGATAAACAGCACTGAGTGCTCTTAAACTTTTGCTTCTTGGAAACAAATATATACGCCTTGGAAATATATTAAGGATAAATCCATGCCAACCAGCTGAAGCATTAACCTCTTTAAAGATCTCCTAAATGTTTTGCCCATTAATCGTATAATCCAATTTGTTTTCGTTTTTTTACTCACAGAACGTGGATTAAGCGAATGATCTTGATGAGTCTCTGTGCAGATTTGGTGCTCAGCTTTTTGAAAAAAAAATCATAAATGTTCATTTTGTTAAATTGTATTTTTAAGGTGCTTAACATCTGAATTTGCACCTGTTACGTCTCAAAAACTGAGGGAGCAATAGTGGTAAATAGATAACATTAACACATATTCTTATCTGCTTCAACCTATCAGGGGAATGATTTTTTTTTTTCATTTTGAGGACAAATTTGACCAGCTCACCTCTATACCCCCTTTCCCCTTTCCATGTCGCCGCCGGTCCGATGAACCTCGTGCCGGTGACGTGCCGCCATGGAAGCACCATCGCGCCACCGCCAGTGATTTCGGTACCAGCGCACAGGTCTATCGGCCCCTGCTGTTGAGTTGCGAGAAATACCAGGAGCGCCTGGCTCAAGAGGCAAAAAAAAAATTCGCCTGCTGATAAATTGATGTACCAGGAGTGCCTGGCTTACAAGTAAAAAAATTCAATGAACTTCAGCGTAAACTTTCAAGACATTTATTTAAAACTATCGTAGATGCAGTATACACTGCGTTTGTTCATCTACTTCTTTGACTTTTTGGTGGGGCTGTTGTCGCCGTCACCCGTCGCCATCTGCACGCCGGAGTCGATTCATTCCGCGCCCTGGAGTGACAACCATGTATTGGGGTGGCGGGTAATAACGCAGGCAAACTCCTGCAGGTTGGCCTTCACGAGCGGCGACGTCCGGAAGTGGTCGTCCCCGCTGGACTGTGGGCAATAGTCCAGCCGCGACGTCTGGCTCGCCTTCTCACCACCCGCACTGCTATTCCTCGCCGGACTCCAGCTCGGAGAGGCCCAGATCTCTTTTTCCTCGGGGTGTGTGGCCGACGATACGGCCATCTTGGATGTTGTGGTTCGTCGACTGCTGCCCTTGCTGACGCTGCCTTCGGCTGCGTTGTTGGTCCGGAATGGCAGGATTGACGAGCCCGTATTCAATCCCTCGTCCCAGCTGGACTTCGACTTAGGAAACCCCTCGATCACGTACTGCTGGTCGGCGTTCTTGGGAGACGTGTAACCGACCAGCGACATGCGACTTCCTCCGGAAGACAACCCCGATGATTCCGGTCCACTGATCATGGGGTTGCTGCTTCCAGGAGAAGGCTCATCGGGCAGCGGAGACGTCTGTTCGTTCCAGAAGAAAGCTAGGCCAAAGGTGATGGCGTCATCGACTCCGCAAGAAGAGCCGCTGGACTCAGAAGAATTCAGTATGCGCATGACCTGGGCGCCAGCAGTCTGCTGCCCCACTTTAGTAGCACTGATGTGGCGGGCTCCGAGGGCCTGCTCACCTTTCAGCGCACTTATTTTGGTGGTTCTTTTTTCGTGGGACGCCCTTCTCTGAGAAGCGGCGGCTGCACCATCCATTTTATGCTTGTGCATGATGCCATAGGGGTCGTTCGCCTCGCTGGAGTGTCGCTCGATTTTCGCGATGACTTTCGCGAATTCTGATGAGTCAGCGATACCTCTCGGTCCCCTTGTGGAGCACAGTAGGTCTGTCGGTGCGGCGGACTTTTCGTACAGGAGGCCTGGCTTGGATTCGCTGTCCTCGATTTTGCTTGGGGTAAATTTCTTCACGATGATCTTGTCGTCGTTCCGCCTAAATGAGTCCCAGAGGAGCCTCCGCTTCTTATTTTCGTGCATAACAGGCTCCACCGGCTCTTCCATCTGGATCGTCATCGAGGGTGGCTCTGGACTTGGAGCCATAGCAGTCTCCATATTTACGACCTCAGACCTCTCAATGCACTTGATGATGTTGATGTTATCGCTGACCATGTGGAACTTTTCGTACGTTGTTCGCTGCACGTAGCTCTCATAGCAGCCATACGGCCGGTGACAGCTCACCCTCGTCACTTGTTCGCACTGGCTGGGGTTGTCGAGCGTGGTCGTTGACTGACTGTGGACCACTGTGGAGGGTTTCAGAGGCAGGAATCCCGAGAGAAGGCAAGCCGCCGTCCACGTGTCGTCCACCTGCGAGTGCCGCCCAGGTGACGAAAAAGAACTGCGCAGCGTGGTCTTGGTGCTGGTACAGAGCCAAGGGTCCGAATGTGTCACGCTTTTGATCGACGGTGAAGGCGGGTAGACCAACGACGTTTCCTCCACGAACACTGGCGCGTGAGCTTCGAGACCGGGCTTGCACAGCCGGCGATAAGGCATCATTGGTTCCCATGGCCCTTCGGCCTTGCAGAAAGCCGTCGCCACCGTCGACACCGCCAGGCCCATGATGATAAATTGGAAGTACGGTGCGTTGGTTGTTATGGCGAGGGTGATCGATATGGCAGCAAAAACAAAGAATGTACCGATCCCGATGAGGAGTGACTTGAGCACCACGCGCCGGTTGAGCCGGTACTCCGGCGGTGGCGCAATCTCGTTCATGCTGCCGCCCCTCGAGCACGACCTGCCACCTCCGCAGACTGGGCCGAACGCAGCAGCCCTGGAAATGCTTACGATGTTGTGGGCGGCGCCTCGATGGAGCCGCGAGAACCTCATGACTTGTGGGAACGAACCGGTGTTCTGCGCTGCACGTTCGCTACAATGGCTGACCTCCTGGAACCGCACGAGCGAGTGATGATGATGATTATGATCGTGACCTCAGATCAATGGTGCTTACCCACAAAGGGGGATGAGCTTAGAACCGGGTGGCAGAATACCTAAATGAAGCTAAAACCAATCTGAAAAATTACTTTAGAGATCAAACTGTGAATAAATAAAAATGGTTGCCGAGCAAGCGGTCAAGCTATCTCTTGTTCCTGATAGACATAGCAATAAATAATAAACTAAAGATCTGAAAAGGTTGGAATTTACTAGTACGGTAATCTTTTTGTTGCCTTGATGTAGTGAACCACATAGAGCATACATCCCTGTGGCAATAACCCAATGAAGTGCCGCCAATTGATAAAAGTACTGTAACGTTTACTTCTGTTCCTAACTTCTGCAATGGGGCTTCTAAAAATATTTTTCTCTGATAAGAATAATGACGACTGAATAAAAAGAAATTATCAATCGCTTCAATTTTGTTGCAAAAACTGCACAATGGTGACGCCTTGAGTCCAGCTTTGTTTTAGTATTAATTTAGTTGTGAAACTGCACAGCATAATCTGGTATAAGTAACTTCTAACTGGCGAGATACACACCACTGTTTATTCTAGCAATGCTTTAAAAGCTCGGAATCTTTGAATTTATCCGTTTTACCTATTCCCCATTGCAAACAAGCATTTCTTAGCTTTAACGCAGTCACTTAGCCGTATCTGGTAAAACGGGGATGATGGGTCCACTCAGGGATGCTGCTAAAGATTCTGCCATTTCGTTCAAATATAATCAATGGTGACCTGGTACCCGTAGCAAATGCAGTTTTTGTACGTTTTTCGGTATTAAATGAGGAAACGTATTCATCAGCTCTGCCTTTGGCACCGCAGAAAGCGCAGTACATACTAATAGTGAATCTGTAATGATTACTGCTGATTGTAATCACCGTGAATCTGTAATGACTCGCTTGAGGGTAATTTGCGAAGTGCCGAAACAATACCCAATAATTCTGCAATGAATACAGGTGTATAGTCTGGGAGTCGAACAGAAAAGGGCCAGTCAAGAAAAGAATAGCAAATGCCAACCCCAGCCTTTTCTTTTGACACAGATGCATCAGTCACAATTATATTGCTTATCTCCGGGTGATTTATTTAATCTGCTTACTGGTCCTTTAAATATCTATGTGGCGATCGTTTCACGTTATGAAAATATGTATCATCTAATTGTATGCTAAGCATTCACTCTAGGTGTGCTAATGGGCCGACATGTTTAATTTTTACATTAAACTGTTCTAGCATCGCTTGTCCAAATATGATTTGCGGGATGTGTAGTCGCGACCAATGTGTTTCGAAGAATAGGTTTGGTTCTTCAATGATAACGTAAAATGATTTGATTGATTGATTGATTGATTGATTGATTGATTGGTTGGTTGGTTGGTTGGTTGGTTGGTTGATTGATTGATTGATTGATTGATTGATTGATTTGTATGGCTCAACGTCCCAAAACCACGCTATCATCATGAGAGACGCCGTAGTCGAGGACTCCGGAAATTTTGACCACCTGTGGTTCTTTAACGTGCACTCAAACCTCAGCACACGGGCCTACAACATTTCCGCCTCCATCTGAAATTCAGCCGCCGCAGCCGGGATTCGATCCCGCGACCTGCGGGTCAGCAGCCTAGTACCTTAGCCACCAGACCACGGCGGTGGGGCATATCGTAAAATGAATGTCTTCGGCGTGAATTGTATATCTTTCAGAATGCTTGCACAGAAGGAATTTTAAACCTATTTCGGAGGGAAGGTAGGCGAGCTTCCATATACAACACGTTGTTCGCAACAAATTTTGGGAGACCCAGACACAAACACAATGCTTCTCTTTCCAGCAGTACTAGCGGTCTCATCACATTTGAATTCCATGAAAGGCCGCACATAAAGGTTATATATCATTATTGGCGTATCTCTTCTGAAACCCTTTACGGTTTGAGAAGAGATACGCCAATATCGATATATAACCAATAGATACGCCTCTTTACGGTTTGCGAGCTTCCGTATCCACCCCATGGCGCATGTTGCCTTAAAGTACACATCATCAATGTGACTTCTCCAATTTGTTGTATCAATATATAAGATGCCCAAATATTAAAGGGAATTTGCGCTGCGGAATGAGCTCATTACTATACGTTAACGAGATGTTGATAGGCTGCAGAAAAAAGAACGCAAGAAGCGCACTTTTCTGTACGTTCAGCGTCATATGAAAGTTTTTGAGCCACTCTCCTAGCGTATTGAGATAGTTTTGTAGAATCTGGTATAGTGATTGAAGATCAGTATTACTCGCAAAAAAAGCAATAATGTCCGCATACACATATTACTGAATAATATAACTGACTTCCCATTGCGCCTTGTTCAGCTTTCTGTAGTCAACGCAAAATCGCAGAGTGTTGTCCTTCTTTTTGACTAGCACTACCAGTGATGCCCACAGACTGTTGAATGGCTGTATTACATCATCGTTGAGCATTTCCAGCACTTGGTTCTTGATGGCTTCCCTTTCTTTTGGCACTACTCTGTATGGGCGCTGATGCACAGGTCTTGCGTGTTCTTCGACCACGATACGGTGCTTTGCGATGGGAGTACGTCCGACTTTCGACGAGGTGGAGAAGCACTCGGCGAACTCTCTGATGAGGTCAGCAATCTGTTCTTTCTGAGATGACGAGAACTCTCTGTCAATGTCTACCGATTGGAGTACGTTATTCACTGTCTCTGAAGCTTTATCAAGAGTGCAAACATCTAAGGCTTGCACGTACTCATGCAGCGATGCTACGGATGTTCCCTTCGCAATATAATGCAGCTCATTTCGAAAGTTACTTAATAGGACATACGCACATTCATCACGAATGCTCACCAAGCCTCTTGCCACGCATAGTCCTTTTTCTAGTAGCAGTCCGATGTTCCCGTCCACTAATCCGTCACAGTCACGGAGAACTTCACTTCTCACAAGAACGGTCACACTGGAACGTGGCGGCACGGTTACATCTTCGTCCACAATGCGGAGAGGTAGAATGATTGGTTTCTCTGCATGACAGAAGGCGACGGCATTCTCCGTAGAAAACGAAACCTGGGACTCTTGCAAGTTGATGACTGCATTGTTCGTTTGCAAGAAGTCCATGCCTATAATCAGTTCCCGGGAGCAGTCAGGAAGCACAATAAAGCTGCCGACATACACAAATCCTCTTATTCCTATCCTTGCGGTGCAAAAGCCCACGGGTCTGACTAAGTGCCCTCTAGCGGTACGTATCTGAGGTCCGGTCCATTCAGTCATCACCTCCTTAAGCTTCTTTGCGAGAGCATTACTGACATTACTGACATTACTGAATAGTCTGCACCAGTGTATATTAGCGCTATGGCGTCGGCGTCGTCGATCGTGACTAATATCTCGGAGGTAACGTCGCTACTACTACACTTGTCTGTCGTTGCGTAACTGCCACCGTCCTGTCGGGCTAACAATGGAGGGTCTTCAGTTGTCAGTATATCAGCGGCCTCCAGAGGTTGCTAACTCTAGTTTTCCTGCCACGGGCTAGGTGAACGTGGTCTTCGGAGATTTGATGACGGACGAGGACTCGGCGACCGATAGCGCATCGGTGCTGTCGAACGCGACTCCCGTTGTTGCGTGTCTGGAGGTGAATAGCGGGAAGAAAAGTATTCTTCGATTTCATAGGGCCATTCACCGTTGCGTGGGCATGGTGCATTGACTGGAAAACCACGCAGTCCCGCTCGACGATACTGGCACGGCCGGTAAAGGTGACCTGCTTCTCCGCAGTGGTAGCAAAGGGGCCGCCGGTGTACAGTGCGCGATACATCGCTCTTACGTGGTCTTGCTTCCGGCATTGGTAGTGGCGTACTCGGAGAAAACGTCGGAGGCCTCACAGCAGTCGCAGCCGTCCGATTCATGTGTCCGAGGTCCTGCCGTACAGCTTACGCGTACGACAACTGAGGCGGAGGCTCCGGTTGTGCGTGCTGTAGTACCTGAGGTTGTGGTTGTAGAACCGCTTGCCGCACTTCTTCGTGCACAACGTCGGCAAGTGAGGACATCGCTGGATGAGCTTGAGTAATTTGTATTTTCTGAAGTTCTTCTCTTACGAAAGACCTCACCATTTAACGCAAGAGGTCAATGTTACTCGTGAGGGTTGTCGACGCCGCGCTAACAGATGAGACGCTTACGTCCCTGTTGTATTGGCGCGCGCGCTACTGCAGGGTCTTTTCTATCATTGTCGCCTCTCATCTGAACTCAACAAGAGAGCGGGTTGGATTACGCACCAGGCCCGCAAAAAGCTCCTCTTTCACTCCACGCATCAGGTGCCGGAACTTCTTTTCCTCAGCCATGTTCGGGTCGGCCCGGCGGAACAGTCGAGACATGTCTTCAATGTACATAGCGACGCTCTCGTTGTTTCGTTGGGTTCGCGTCTAAAGAGCGGCCTCTGCCTTTTCTTTGCGGTCCGTGTTTGGGTACGCAGCAAGAAACTTTCTTCGAAAGTCGTCCCACGACAATAAGGACGCTTCGTGGTTTTTGAACCACGTACGCGCAGAATCTTTCAGTGCCACGTAGACGTAGCGAAGTTTCCTGTCTTCGTTCCAAACGTTCAGTCTGGCAACGCGTTCGAAACCGTCGAGCCTGTCCTTGGAATCCTCGAAAATATCACCGTGAAATACCTCTGGTATGCGGGGCGGGTCCATGACGATATGAGATGAAAATGAAGTCGCTTGGGTGGCCATTGCAGGGGCTCCGGAACTCACGTCCTCCACTGGTCTCGAAATATCGAAGAGGGCACCAAACTCGAGCTGCTCACCTCGTAGGCGGCAACTCGTGCGTTGGTGTACGGTAGTCAACTGCGCTGGCTCCAACCTTCGGGGTTCTAGGCTATGTTCCCTATCCTGAGATGGGCTTGGAATCTTACCCAGCACCTCCACCAGTTTGTAACGAACAAATACAGCGCCGGAAGCTAAAACAGCTATTTATTAATGGCGAACTTGTGCCCGTCAACTAAGTACAGCAAGGTTGGCCTAAGCTCGCTAGTGAAAACCTCGTCAACTTCTTTTCCGTCTCGCCTCGTGCCGGTCCTTCGAAAAACCACCAGCCTTCGTTTTCCAGTGCGTGGTGTGGTGACGCGTGCAGCCAGCGTTGCATGGCGCGTTTAGCTTGGCGCGTTTGGCTTGTCAGCCGGTGTGGCAGAATTCATAAGAGCAGGAAGCGGCGCAAGACTTCAGTAGGTGCCTAACAACATGCGGCAATATATCCTTTCTTCAGGCAGATATCATGCCGTCTAAACCTCTTGTGTCTTGCACCCAAGCCAGGAAAAACACATTTAGAAATGAAAAGGGAGAACCGTCGGGTAATATTATGTCTACTATCAAAATTTCACAATCTGGAGCCATACACTGATAAGCTATTTTCTTTGTGACTGAACTTAGTCGATATCAAGACAGCAAGTCCACCGCCTCTATTAGGTCGGTTCAACCGAAATGGGGGATACTTTTTTTTGGTAAAACTTCTGGCCGGTTGAAAGCCAGGTTTCCTGCAGTGAAATAATATCCGGGGAAAGTTGTGAAGAAAGGTAAGATAGATCTGTAGCTGCTGAAACAATTGATGTGCAATTTCACTGTTATAGGCATAGTGAACCTATTTTGATGATAAAACCGTAGCAGAAAGTGCTTAGTCCGAAATGTCGTTGCACAAAAAGTCTTTTTAGAAAGGTTCTCAGAAAACTTCTTTTTTGGACAGATACTTTTCTGACTTCGAATTTCGCGAATAACTTTTTGATAGGGGAGATCGGGTTTGCTTCAGAGCCTTATGAGAGTTGGTATCCATATCTGCAAAGGCTTCCGAATCGTCCGTTAGGAGCCCCAGATCATCCTGTTCTGTAGCTTTGAAAGACCCTGTCTTAGGAGAGACCAATCCTTGACGTGCTGTCGCACTGTCTATCCCCGTGTGCTGCGATACCACTGATTCCTGAGGATCCCGATCCTGCGTATAAGCTACCCCTAGAATTTGGAACAGTTGATTCGAAACCAATTGTGCCAAGCTTTCAAAAAGGTTGTTTGCGAGTGATTCCATTGCCTTTTCTGTGGCCTTCTTTATAGCCTCAGCGATAAATTTTGCGAGAGATGCATTCATAGCGGTGGTATTACGTGCTGCAACACCTGCATATCCTTTGGATCTCTCCTGCATTTCTGCAACTGCTTCTCTCCGAAAGCACCGCTTGCGTTCTACAATATACAATATATCAAGCTCCCTTTCTTTTGCCGCACAGTGTGCAGAGTCTGCAGTGTGCACCCCATTACATAAGCAGCACCACTCTTTCTCCGAGCTGCAGTCATGGTGGTCTTGGCTCTCCACACCAGCGGCATCTAGGAACTGATCGGCATTCTTTAACGCTATGTCCAAATCGCCAACATTTCAAACACTGTAGGGGTTTAGGGGAAAGTGGCTCTACCTTATACATCAGTGGTCATGCCTTAATTTCTGAAGGTTGGACTGTTCTTAGAATGGTCACTATTTTCTGTTGTCAATTGTATGGGTGCACTAGTACACTTAATTACATTCCCCACCGAAAAAAAACAGTTTTTTTTTTGCAGGTGTCACTTGTGTATACACCACGGACTATTCCTTTCGAGCATGCAAGGTATGCTGAAATGAACGGGCTCACCGCCGGATGCGCTGCAAACTCGGAACAATGCAGAAGCTCACGAATGCATTCCTGATCTGCGGAACAGCACAGGGTGTCTCCACGACCGAACTGGCGGACTTCGGTGATCTGCTGGAAATGTGAAGTGGCTTTTCGAAGCTCCACTTGAATCGCCTTTAGGGTCTTCATCGGGATATAGTGCCCCCGTAGGTAGGCATCAGAGCCGCAGGGACGCTGATCACCACACTGCGTAACAAATGATCAATCAGCCTATCCTTGGCCGGAGTGGAAGCTAACCAAGGGAAGTGCCCTTGACCGGGAGATAAATGAAAGTCACTATAACTAAAGGAAACAATTTTATTTTTACATGAATCTTAAATAAGTTGCAGAGGACATAGTGACATGTAAGGGACAGAGTAGGCAAAAAGGCAAATTATTGCCTGGCAGGGTGCATTCACTCGTCCCAGTCAATAAGGCACACAAGGAGAAGTTATGTACATACGTTAAAAGACTTTAAAACAAACAAGTAGCGACAGTTTCACACTTTTCGTAAGAGTTCATACAACATCGTTGGCAAAACATTAGACCTAACTTGTAGTGTAATATTTTTCTTCAGACAATAAAACAAGGAAAGTGTAGAAATACCGAGACTTTTTAAAAAAACAAACATGAGATTAAAACTAACGAAATTAAAATGCAACAGATATTTATACACATCAATTTTAACAAAAAGGGGCAAACAAAAAGAAAACCTCTGTGATTTCATAGAAAGAGGAAAGTCATTTTTGAAGCATTACTAGATATGTGTGTACTTTCTTCATAAACTTAATTACTGAGCAGCTCTCTTTCACTATGGTGGTAATTGCGAGATGTGCGTTCAACATTTCAGGGATCATATGCTGTAGCCTCTGTGTACCGCAGTTTGTTCGTAATCTTTCGCGGCGGAATGTTATGAGTTGGAAGTTGTATGTATTCTGTCTTCGAGAAAATGTGTCGTGAAATGCGACAGCGTCAGATTTCAATTTATCATATATGGTCAGCGAAATTTTTTTGCTTAAGATACTCTGAAACGTTAATATGTTGTGTTTGTGAAACAGTGGGGCAGAGTGCGTTCGAGGATGAACCCCTTCAATTACTCGTACTATTCTTTTCTGTGGTCTATGAATGCAATATATGTTTTCTTAGTAGTATATCCCATATTATTAAACAATAATGTATACAGGAATATACTAAAGAATTATACAGCTGCTTTTTTACCCGAATAGGTAAAAATACATAATTTTTCTGATTACCCCAATAAAGCATGAAAGACTAGTGCAAAATTTGCTTATGTGGTTATATAATTATATGAATCTTATTGAAATCCAGGAATTTTCCAAGCGTGTATGATTTCTTTTCCAAATTGTCTACTATTTTGTCCTTCATAGACAGCAAAGCTTGTTCTGTACTTTTTTTTCTTCTGCAAGTTGTATTGCTGTCTTGTTATTATACTTTTTTCTGTACAAAAGGTTGAGATTAAGACGCATAAGACTCGTTCTATAGCTTTTGAAAATATGGGTAAGACAGATATGGGCCTCTTATTATTTAGATCATTTTCATTACCACCTTTGAAAATGATTGAGACCCTGGCTTTTTTTAGCTTATCGGAAAATATTACGGTGCTTAAAATCAAATTGCATATATGTGAGAGCGGCCTACTAATATACAGCAAGAGTGTTTGTATTGGCCCTACTTTAATACCATCAACACCTGCCACCAAATTACAAGATAAATTCATAATGATGAAATGTATTTCGCATTCATCAGTGGGGGCCAAAAAATACATTTTGTAATACTTTTCATAATATATGATTCACAGCCTGTTTCGGTAATAGCGGATATTTCGCAAGCCCCACACATCAAAAAATGGTTGTTGAGCATGTCAGCGAGTAATGTGGCAGAGTAAGATTTGTTCTCTATCAGAAGCTCGGTGAAATATTTTTTTTTCATTTGATGAAGATAAAAGATCGTTCATAGTATTCCAGACTGCCTTCGTGTCATCCATGGTGGCTGAAAACTAATGTTTCGTAGTACTTGATGCGTGCCCGCTTTATATCAGAGCCTAATTTATTTCTAAACTGCTTAAACTGACGCAAGTTGTCGATTTGCTTTGATTTAATAAGTTTGGTAAAAAGTTTATCTCTTTCTTTTATTCTATTAGGAAGTGATGTATCTATCCATGGCTTTCTAGCTTTTTTGTGTGTTTGGAGCAATACGAGAGAAAAAGCCTGCTCACTAAGTTGTGTTATTTTCAAGATAAACGTGTCATAAGCACGTATAGGTTCATTGATTTGTAATATTTCACTTAGATCTGCCGCAATAACTAATCTTAGAAAAGTTTGAATTTTTTTCTGGAGAAATCTTTCTGTAATAATTAGGGTTGATTTTTTTCGTGTCGTTTTAAGTGAATTTATGAATGCAAAGATCAGAAAGAGGTCACTGATACCAGGTATAACAACACCAGCACATGTTTCATTTTTAAAGTTGGTGAAACACAAACCAAGAAGGGTTTCAGACACTTCCGTCACCAGTGTAGGCACGTGAAGTTTGTTCTCATAGCCGAAACAGAGCATAGTGTCAAGAAGGTTTTAATGACATCTAGATGGAATCACTCGATTCAGCTTAACAAAAGCCCGATACAATTAACGAAAATAAACAAACTTCCCAAGGATCAATAATGATGCTGACGCCCGATCCTATGCACGGGAAGCTTCTTCGCAGTCGAGCTTCCTCACAGCCACGGACAACGGGTCTCGCGACATGCGACACTTCGACTTTCTCACTATTGGACCAACCCTGCTACTCCACCACTTTGCAAGACGTCAGCGATATCGTGGTCTCGACGCCGTTTATTCAGCGGAGCCGCAAGACCCATCTTCCGACGAAGAAGATGCTCACAGCGATGATGATTATGTACACGTGAAGCAGATGAAGAACAAACTCAGTGAATACTGCGCCCACAGTATTTACATATTGTTTACTTTGCAGACAGTTCGGAAGTTCATAACTCCCTTTGCTGTGGATGTGGTTGCTGTAGTGCTATGAATTTTTCATTTGCGTTGTGAGGGGCCCCGCCGGGGTGGTCTAGTGGCTAAAGTACTCGGCTGCTGACCCGCAGGTCGTGGGATCGAACCCCGGCTGCGGTGGCTGCACTTTCGATGGAGGCGGTAATGTTGTAGGCCCGTGTGCTCAGATTTGGGTGCACGGTAAAGAACCCCAGGTGGTCGAAATCACCGGAGCCCTCCACTACGGCGTCTCTCATAATCATATGGTGGTTTTGGGACGTTAAACTCACATATCAATCAATCAATGCTTTGTGAGGGACAATAGTAAATGTTGTGTATCTGTGACGGATGTTTGAAGTTGTTTATTTCCTCCAGGACCATGTCTGCATTGTTTTTTTTTCTAAGTCTTTAGTGTGACATTTGAAAGGTGCTTGCGTTTTTTGTGCGAGTGCGGAAGAAATAGTGTTCATGAAAGCAAAGAGTGAAATGAAGGTGTCTGTGATCCAAATATTGAATTAGTGTTACCTGGAGATATCTGCGGAGCGTCGACCATGTCTAGCAGCATTTGTATTGATGTTTCATAGACATTGTCTCGCTTACAGCCGAGAATTTCGCCCTCGGAGTCTTCGTCCGCCGTTTACTGGTTGCTGGTGGTCTTACAAAAAAAAAGCACAGAATAATGTAAATGAGCAATTGCTTTAAGATAACAACACATAATATAGTACTTCTTTGAGATGCGAAGCAGCTCTTTGACTCACCTGTGTAACGCTGTCTGTCTATGTCTCCGTGCAAACGCGCAGCACCGCGCTCCCCTTGCCACAGGTGATGGGGAGGTGCCAAGTAGGTCTAGCCTTTCCTCGCAATACGTGTTGACGTCACTCTCTCCCTCGCCTACCCCACGCTTACCAAGTGTCACCTCTCTCGCTTCACCCTCTCCACCGCTACATCCAAAGAACACTCTTTCGGCTCGTTTATCTGCGATGGAGACGACGCCAGAAAGCGAAGCTCCTTCGCCCGCCGAAACGCGCGCCGAAGCTATTTGACCTAACCCTGCCGTCGCCGGCGTTGCGAGGGTTTGCAGAGCCAATCGCATTCGTGAATGGTGACGTCGCGCCTGCAACACCGACGAGGCGTGAGCCAGGGAAGCCGAATGCAAGCGTCGGCAGTGGAAGACCAACGACATCGATGAGGTGCGAGTCAAACACGCCGATCGCGTTCGAAAATGGAGACGGCGCACGGGTAACACCAACGAGACGTGAGCCAAGAAGCCAAGCGGAAGCGCCCAGAGCGGAAAGCCAACGCAGGTGAATCCTCGACGTCGACAATGTCTCGAAAGTGCCGCGCGCCCTCCGTCGAAGTAGTTGATCATGGCGTACCAACTAAAATCCCTGAAACTTCCCAATGCAGCGGTGCATGTGGTTATGCGCGCTTCCTCTTCACCATGTTTCTCTCAGTCGTTTGCGGCTACTTGCTCTCGAGGCACGGACTTCTTATACAGCGCATCTGTTTTAACAGAAGTGATTATGTCCATATGTGCTCGTTGGGCTGTGAAATACTTTTCACCCAAAAATGTTCCTTGTCATGGGGAGCTTTTGCGCCTTTTAATGCCGGAACAAGCCTTTAGTGACGGCCGAAAGCTTTATGATACCGCCCGCACAACGAGTTGCGATAAAAAGCCTGGTTGCATAGAATCTGACGTGAAACTTCAGGCCGACTTTTGTAATGTTCACTATGAGTGTTCTGCGATGCCCTCTCTAACACCGTTGACAAATCGCAGTTTATTGTGCGGCACGTCGCCATTTCTCATTCAGGTTTCATTACAGCTCCCGAAGGAGCGCGCTATGGGCGCCACTCCTTCGTCATCCTGGAAATCAGGCACACACTCCTGCTGCATTGTGAGCTGCTACAGAAGTTTAAAAATTACGAAGAGCACAAAACTGGCCATCAAGTTCTACCGTTTCCACTGCAAGCATTGCGAGGAGCAGAGGCGTGATGAGGGGATTATGGCAGTTCGTCGATTCTTTTCTGGACTTGTCAGTTTGAAAATTTTTTGTCGTGCACAGTATTGCCAACTATTAACTGTGGGGAACGAGAACGCAGGATTGATATGAAAAGGAAGTGCACTTGTAAACTCAAGCTACAGCAAATAGCCGCTGTACATTTTGAGAAGTTGGGCTCTGGCTTTCCAATACAGCCATTTGTAATACCATACCGTGAGTTCTGCAGCTCTTTTATTCAGATGATGGCGGCCGACTTTTCGGCACCTCTCAATGTAAACAAATTTAAGCTGCACGTTCGCGCTGAGCATTTATACGTATAGGTCTTGCAAGCAACACGCACCGATAAGTTATATCAGGCTGACGTGTTGCGATGCTAAGATTGAAGTCGTGAGTTCAGTTCTCGCATACGCCAGCTGCATTTCCATGGGAGTGAAATGTAGTAACACTGTGCTAAGATTTAGGTGTAAGAATGGCAGAAAGGGCGTGTTGCGTTTTGCATATGTCAAACATACGGTGGGATGACACTCAATGGAAACATAAGTGGCGCTCTCCGTTGTCATCCATTGTCTGTCTGTTGTCGTTATCGTGCCTTACACTTCAAATAGCTTTAGATGCACGTTAAAAAACGCAGGGGGCGGAATTAATCTGGAGTCTCACACCATAGCGTGCCTCCCAATGATATTATGATTGGCTCGTAAAATGTTATAACTTTGCATGCACCTGCAGCGGGCGATATACAGCAGCCGTTTCGAAAACAAATCTGAAAACAGAACTGATCGAGGGGGAAATAAAATTTTTGGTAGTTTCGAGAAACCAGAAGTGGTTACCAGGGGCCAATCTCGGCGTAACCATAAACAAACTCCATCCTATAGTGGATATTGCATAATATGACCAAGACCAAGCGAGCTGTGAACACAACCTAAGTGACATTCGAATAAGCGAATCCGCTGCGTCATCAGACGTGGATATTATCCGAAATGAAACATACGCTGCATGCATGCATGGGTGAAGTAGACATGAAATACATGTTTTGTGTGCATGCGCGCGTGTGTGTGTGTGTGTGTGTGTGTGTGTGTGTGTGTGTGTGTGTGTGTGTGTGCGTGCGTGCGTGCGTGCGTGCGTGCGTGCGTGCGTGCGTGCGTGCGTGCGTGCGTGCGTGCGTGTGTGTGTGTGTGTGTGTGTGTGTGTGTGTGTGTGTGTGTGTGTGTGTGTGTGTGTGTGTGTGTGTGTGTGTGTGTGTGTGTGTGTGTGTGTGTGTGTGTGTGTGTGTGTGTGTGTGTGTGCGTGTGTGCGTGCGTGTGTGTGTGTGTGTGTGTGTGTGTGTGTGTGCGTGTGTGTGTGTGTGTGTGTGTGTGTGTGTGTGTGTGTGTGTGTGTACCAGCGATTGAACAGGGCAGGCCCGAGTTTTTGCTCTTCACACTGACCCCCAAATGAATTCAAAGTCAGACGACAAACCCGGCATCCAAGCAATTGAGGTCCGAGCGCTATACACAAATGCACGCGAATGCGTGGTGGTGGTTTGTTGACAGCTCCGAGACGACACGACTGCCGCAGCAAAGGAGCGTTTTACCGGTAGCATACATTCACGCCATCACCTCATCATAGTGTCATAGAAATGCTGCTGTTCACCGTCGAAACGCGTCTTGCCGGGCATCAATAAAGTATTGGCTCCATCCACACCACCGTCTTACATATTTGTTCGGTCCCGTAAAAGTTGTCGCCTCGCGGCGGTGGTCAAGTGGCTAAGGTACTCGGCTGCATTTCCGATAGAGGTGGAAATGTTGTAGGCCCGCGTGCTCAGGTTTGGGCGCACATTAAAGAACCCCAGGTGGTCGAAATTTCCGGAGCCCTCCACTACGGCGTCTCTCATAATCATATGGTGGTTTTGGGACGTTAAACCACACATATCCAACAATGTATGTTCGCTTGCTTGGTAACGCGTGGCACATGTAAATAATTGTAGCATATGTATATAGTGCGAGACAGCGAAATGTTACTAACAGCAGCAGGTTCACGCGAACGTGCATAATGTGATGGGTGGCACGTTATATGCTGCGGGGTAGGCGTTGTTCGCCATGAGATAGAGTAACGGTGACTAAGAGGAGGCAACAGCGCGAACGAAAGTGACGTTGATAAGGCCGAACTGCGGATACTTATCGACTCACAGTGGAAGAGATAGTTACCCACGTTTCAAAGAAACTGCAGCTAACCATTGTTCCCGAGCAACTGAGGCAATCCTACTTACTGTGCCTATCGCAATTACGTGGAGTCACATGATATCACTTGCCACATTTTATGCGTAAAAAAAAAGTGTACGGCTTGCTGGAACCATAAACAAAGCTTCAGTGTTCGACTTAGCTTAGTTTTTCTAGTAATGCGGAGCTTTTGTTAGCGATGCTACGCTTTTCGCTAGTATAGAGAGAGGGGGGGGGGGAATAAATAAAAGGAAGAGACAGGGAGGTTAACCTAGAAGAACTGGTTTGCTACCCTGTACAGGGTGGAGAAATAAGGGTCGGAAAGAGGATTGATTGATTGATTTGCGGGGTTTAACGTCCCAAAACCACCATTTGATTATGAGAGACGCCGTAGTGGAGGGCTCCGGAAATTTTGACCACCTGGGGTTCTTTAACGTGCACCCAAATCTGAGCACACGGGCCTACAACATTTCCGCCTCCATCGGAAATGCAGCCGCCACAGCCGGGATTCGATCCCACGACATGCGGGTCAGCAGCCGAGTACCATAGCCACTAGACCACCGTGGCGGGGCCGGAAAGAGGATAGAGATAGCGAGATATAAAATAAATTAGAAAAAATTCACATGCACACACATTCAGGGCGTTCCGATCACAGTCGTTTGGAGAGGCCGGTTGAACGCAAGAAGCGCAAGAGCGCCTTCACAGCCTTCTTCTGCGACATGTCCTGTCAGTAGCGCAGGATTCTTTCTTGTGAAAGAACCTGGTTGTCCAGTTCGTCTAGTGCATTGCAGAGTGACTGTCTCTGCGAGCAGTATTGTGGTCATTCACGCAGAATGTGCCAAGTTGTTTCGTCACTTCTGCTTTTTGCTAGTAAGTATGACAAGATCTATTAGCGTTGAACAAGATTCTTCTGTTTCGTTCGGTTACCCTCTCTACGCCCGTGTCACGTTGTTTTCGCGAGAATGTGTCACGTGACTAAAGTTGTAACAGAATATTACAACAGTTTAATCACCTGACCAACTTCCACGAGGTTTCTGGCGCGAATATAACCCCTGGCTCACTGTCACGTGCTTTTGGCGGGTAGGTGTCACATGACGAGCTGATTGATTGATTGATATTTGGGGTTTAACGTCCCAAAACCGCCATATGATTATGAGAGACGCCGTAGTGGAGGGCTCCGGAAATTTCGACCACCTGGGGTTCTTTAACGTGCACCCAAATCTGAGCACGCGGGCCTACAACGTTTCCGCCTCCATCACATGACGAGCTGTTAGGTGAGGTTACGTGAATTAATTCACACGCAGACTGGTAGTCATGTGGTTTAGGTCGGTAATACGACAAGTTAATAGCTGTTAAGTCATTCGATTTGAGTCCCGTGACTAGTATTTCATGTAAGGTTTTTCAGTTACCGGTGTACTTCCGTGATGTCAAATATTTTAGTCCTGAGACTAGTTACGAGATTTGCAGTCGCGTAAGTGTTAATTGCGACGTGTCACGTGGTTTTGGCTGCTACCATCAAATAACAAAAACAAAGATTGAAACAGAGTATCTCGGCACCGTATATGCTTTGCAGATTGCGTTGTGCTATTCGGCAATACTAGCGACAAACCGCAATGAATTATTGATGGCGTGGAAAGGTAAGGAGATAAAGTGAGGTTGATGATAAAAAAACAAATGCTACTCCAACATTAACAAAGTGCTTGATTGGGCTGGTTGGTGCTGCATGGTAGACGAAGAAAGTGCTTAACAGCGCAAACGACAGGAGGGGATGGAAGAGACGAGAACAGCGCTCTGTTCTCGTCTCTTCTATCCCCTCCTCTCGTTTGTGCTGTTAAGCACTTTCTCCGTCTACCATGCCACTCCATTACTGTGAAGCTTTATGAAGGCCGATGCACTGCGGTCAGCCTCACGCTTCGCCCGGCTTGCGACGCCTTCACTGCACTGAGCGATGGCAGTTTTCTATGGTGATATGTGCAACTTCAAGTACCAGCTTCTCCGGACTTATGAGGGGCCGACTAGTTTTTTGCGAAGTCTGCGTTCAAGTGGGGTAAGATATGTCTACAGTCAGTGCAGTAACATTATTCTTTGGCAGTCGCAACCTCCTGCTATGAGAGTAGCGGACCACGGAGAAAAGAAGAGGTTATTGATGCGCACGGCCAATTCCTTCCACCGTCTCTCTATTATGCCTTCATGTGCCTGTGAAGCAACTATCGCTCGCTGCATTCGCTTGATTGATACGTGGGGTTCAACGTCCCAAAACCACCATTTGATTATGAGAGACGCCGTAGAGGAGGGCTCCGCAAATTTCGACCACTTGGGGCTCTTTAACGTGCCCCCAAATCGCTCGCTACATTCGCATGTTACTGCGTTGAACCACACGTGCTGTTAGGTATCAAGGATATACTGCATGTAGCGAAGTACTGATACGTCATCCGCACACGTTGTATACGTTCGACGTGTGCGGATGAAACTTTTGTTTCACGCTTTATAATCAGGCGTACCGGCGCGACATGTACACTCCATCTCTCCTAGTCCACAAAACCGACAAAGCAGTACATCACAGACCCTCCCCCCAGCACGTTAACACGCATGGTGGTAACACAGCTGGTCGCCTCTGAAGGGGTTGTGAAACGGTCGACCAAGAGCACGTTTACGGACTACAACACAGGTCTCGGCCGAGCTCAAGACTCATGGCGACGGTGCTCCTCAGCGGGCTTCTCCGCGAAGGTGCGCATACAGTGGTGGTGGAACGCCACGCCGGCGAGTGCACGGCGTAATGAGCGTTCACATCTGACCCGAAAAACTTTGGCCGGTGGCTTCCAAGACAAAAGGTGACAGGGGCGGTCGTCGGCACCGCCAAACAATGCCCGCTGCCCTGCTCTCGGGTCTTTCGCACAATCTTCCGATTGCGTCGCCCGGAGCCGAACGGTGCAGCGAATATGAACGAGCTTCGATGTGGGTTAGCGATAGCGGGACCTGAGATAGGCAGCGACTATCTTCGGGAAACAGAGGCGCACGCTGCACGCCAAGCCGTCGGCCAGGACACCGGCATCAGCGACCGGGTGAGTAGCGGCCGCCCGCCGCGGTCTTCTTTAGTGACTCCCCTTTCACGCTTCCCACTTCTGAACTTGTTTTCCTTCTTCACGCTGCCTTTTCTTCTTAAGTTGATGTAGAGCACAGGCGGGTTCGAGCTTCGACGCGCTTCTTTCAAACGCCCCGAGACGCGAAAACGTTTCGATCATCGACACGTCTTCGCGCACGCTGGTCTGCAGTTTGCACAGCTGAAGACAGTACGCGGGGCCTTATATTGTTCGCACGTTTATTAAGATTGCAGCCAAATAATATGCACACAAATGTACGCGCGACCGAATGTTTATTGAGATAGCAGTCAAATGTGATTGCTGGGATTTCGAGTACCAAAAACCACGATATCATTATGAGGCACGCCACCGGGGAACGTCACATAAGTTTTGACACCACACACGGAGGCCTTTGGCGCGCACCTACAAATGTGCACGGGTGTTCGCGTATTCTGCCCCCCCCCCCTCCCCCAGTCAAACATTGAAGCTTCCGCAGCTCGAATATACGAAAACGAAGTGAAACAGAATTTAAAAAAATATTTTGACAGCGCCCCCGCCCTCCTGCAATCGAAATACGGCCCCTGTGGCCGGAAATTGAACCCATGTCTTCGAGCTTAGCAAGGGGAGGAGTGACAGTGCGAGAGCATCTTGTAACGGCAAGCGAGATGCAGAGCCGTGCGCTACTGTGTGGCATCGTGTCGCTGGCCAGCATACGTAGTTTTGTCGCACCGTTCGACATTCCCTTCCTTAGTTTTCCATTCCTTAGTTTTACATTGAGCAATCGTGATTAAAGCACCACTTTCGCAGTCAAAGTGAAGCTTCTAAAAGCGAGCTTGCTCGCGAGTTTAAATAAACGTCATTCACGCTTCCAATTCTCTCGTTACGAATGGCGCAGCCATGTCAATGAACAATATCCAATGCATTGAAGTATTTCCAAGCATGTTTTGTTTGCAGTGCTGTGCACGTGCTTCGTGGTGATACTGTAACGAAACGTAAAACTCTTTTTTGTTGTTGATTTTTTTCAACTTCAGGTTTCGCGCAGTGATTATCACAACCGAGTATATGGTGTTAAGTCAAACGACTAAGTAATACGTATAAGAACTGGCTCTCTTGACGCCCGCAAACAATTGACGCTGGAGATGACGCACAATCACAAGCAGGGGTTGTAAGCAGCGAGAGAGTCTTAATCAGTTACTAACAATGCGGCAATCCTTAGCGTCGAGTGTACAAGGGCGCATGGATGAAGGTGACGCACGAGTGATCCGCGAGAGGGGCGCCGTATGATAACGCTATAGGAAAAGGTAGAGCTCTATTCGTCAGGAGGTGAAAAGACCAGCTTAACCGCGCGGTACGCTTATGCCGGGTACTCGCTTCACGACGTTATCCTGCATCGGAGCTTCTAACTCGTGACTGTCGTGGCGTTAAAGGACTGCGTAGAGGTGCCGAGATGCGGACTGTAATTGGCATACGTTCGTATTTAACAGCGCAAGAAAGGACGAGACACCGAAGCGTTTGCCTTGTATACAGTTTTTTCCAGCTTCCCGTCTTCATTTCGCGCTGTTAAATAAGAGCGTTTAAGAAGCAGGGAAAAAAATCACGGGATATCCACGGAGTGAATAATGATGAGTGGGGCGAAGCGCTGAAGGTTTTCATCGCTAAACCGTGAATCATCCACGAATATCACCCACTACAACATCGAATACGTGACGAACACTATACATATTTATACAAGGAATCTTATTATTCGTAAGTGTAGCTATACGTCGCTTCCGTTCCCTCTTCTTTATAATGGCTCAGTTATGGTCGGTGAAGTGGTGGGTCGGTGATGTGGCTTAGTGGGATGTTTGCACAGGCGGAACTATAGGCGACCATGTACAAACAAGCGATGGACACAGTGGGACAATCTATGGTTATTTGACGCGGGATACAAGTACACGGCCATCTAGCATTTAATATTGGCTACTTCTCAACAGTATGTGATTTATGGTCGGTGAAGCGGTGGATCAGTGAAGGGGTGTAGTGGGATGTTTGCAAGGACGAAGTAGTGGATAGTTTGCAAAGGTGCAACTATAGGCGGTCACGCACAAACAAGGGGCACAGTAGGACAATCTATGGTTCTTTAACGCACACCTGGAAAGAAGTGCACGACCATCTTGCATTTCATATTGGCTACTTCTAAACAGTATTTGCTTTATGATCGGTGAAGTGTTGGATCGGTGATGGGGTGTGTAGTGGCATGTTTGTCAGGACGAAGTAAAGAGCAATTGGCGAAGGTGGAACTGTAGTCGGTCACGTGCATACATAGAAGGGATGGACAGACACACGCCTTTTAAGAGCTTCGCCTCTAAAAGTGTAAGGTGTGTTGAAGGGTGGGAGAGTTGTGAGCACACTTAGGGCGAACATGGGAACACCTTCCGCACTGCACTCTCAGGGGCCCTTACGCCTATAAATCAACGCAAGTCTCTGCACTTGCGCAGTGCGCTTGAGGCAAGACATATTGACATCGTCACTAGCACAACTTCGTTGAAGACGCTCAGAGATGACGCGATTCGCGTGATAGTAAAATAAACACGCCGCAAACTGCGCACGTGCTATATGAGGCGTTTATTTATTGATTTGTGGGGTTTAACGTCCCAAAACCACCACATGGTTATGAGAGACGCCGTAGTGGAGGGCTCTGCAAATTTCGACCACCCGGGGTTATTTACGTGCACCCAAATCTGAGCACACGGGCCTACAACATTTCCGCCTCCATCGGAAATGCAGCCGCCACAGCCAGAAATCAATCCCGCTACCTGCGGGTCAGCAGCCGAGTACCTTAGCCACTAGACCACCGCGGCGGGGCGAGGCGTTTTTTTTTTTTTTTGAGGGTTCAAATGGGGCACATATTAGTTAGTTCCCAATATTTCGGAACCAAATTTATTAAGGCAAAAGTGCTAGATGCCTTATCAAACACGAGTATTGAGCGTCGGCGTCAACACGAGTGAGGCCAAAAATTAGCACCTGATGACTTCACAAACTACCGAAATGTGTGGCGCCATCGTGACGTCACGTGATGACGCCATCACGCGGCTTTGTCATTCGGTCAAAGGCGAGCCGATCGCGAAGGCAGTGCAAACTCGGGTGAGGTGCAAGAAGCTTGGAATGAATTGGAGGCAATACATGAAGCAAGCTTTCGAAGAGGGAAAGGTGGGGGCCCCCACCTTTCCCCCTCCGATCACTGCATCCACGGAGAAGAAAACAATGGCGTTTGAGTTATCTTTGAGACGACTACATCAAAGGGACCTTGGTAAGTTTTCCCAAAAAGTTCAGCTGAAGAGCGAGGGGTCGCTAATTCGAATCTGCGGGGGAAGCCTTGGAATTTTTTGTCACACACACACACACACACACACACACACACACACACACACACACACACACACACACATATATATATATATATATATATATATATATATATATATATAACAATGCCCCCTCCGAGGTGCTTGAATAGGCGTCTTGCGCACCCCATGAAAATCTTTTCTTCACTTTCCTTTTGTGTATAACCACCCCCATCCCTCAACGACGTGGACTATGGCTGGAGCTGCGCCACGTAGCCGGAGAAAGACAGTGGCAGAGCAGCATGACTGAAAATTAGGTGCAGGTGTGCAAATTTAATCGGGTCTTGCTGCGTGTGCCTCCACTGTGACTACAGAATTGGCCAATGAAAAGCTGTGAGCACGGCAAGGCATGAACGGAGTCTTCCACAGACAATCTATGGACTGTTTGTGTCGTTGTAGTGTAAATATGACGAGGACAAGACAAAAGACACTCCCAAAGACAGTCGGCAGACCCAAATCGGCGTCGTGTCTTCCCTAGTGTAAACGCGCCTTTAGGTTCAGCCCATGCGCAGTCTTGCTCCCTCTCACCCGCTGCGTGCACAAGGCCATTGTGTGCGCTAAATTAAAACTGTCTAGTGAGCACTCACGCTTGTAAATGAGTGAGAAAGCGGTGCACAGTTATATACAATGTTTATCAGTCATACGTTGTATGTTTTTTTTTACTTTTGAATTTCTTTTTTCCTTTATTATTATTTATTAGGCTTTGTCGTATCGGATCTAGTCCGAAGTTGGCAAAGACGAGGTCTGTGCACGTTTCCAGTCATACGAAATGCATCGTAAAGCATATCGAAGACGTCATCTACTGCACAAGCCAGTCGTCTCCCGTGATCGTCTTCATCGTCGTGGCGTATAATGGATACCTTGCGCGTGCCCGGATACGGCGAACGCCAACGCCGCCAACGGACAAGTCTCCACCTTAGGACGCTTCGCCACTAGAAAAAGCACGCGATAGAAAGGATCGTACGAGGAAAAAAAACTCATTGTTGCTGGAATAAACGACATATTTAGCACCTCCTCCTCCTCCCAGCCGTTTTTCTCTGGTCGAAAGAATGTAGAATCTTGATTGACTTTGAGGCCGGCATGTGTAAACATAAAGCCCCTGCTTTGAATGTATAGTCTGACCCCGTTTTCCCAACGATTAGCACTGATCATGCGGATGACGCCTACCAGTGGATGGCCAACCACGATGGAAATGCATCAAATGGCTTTCATTCAATAACGAACAGCCCTTTTTTCCTGCTTTCTTTTTTTTTTTTACACCTGCCGTTCAACAGGCAGACGAAACAGCTGAGCGCGACATCATACATCACTTAAAGCTTGAGCTATTGTTGATCTTTGTCGCTCGTCAAGTTCCGTGAGTGTTGTGTATAATCTTTTTTTATTATGAAGAATAAAAGGTCACAGAAGTCAGTCGATAAGATCAGAACAAAGAAAGTTAACCGCTAGCGATTCCGCCCCCGGCGACAAAGCCCCGGATGTGAGGCGCCTCTGTTAACCGATATCTTCCTGCGAAGAAGAGCGAGCGTAGATTGTTCAACCTCTCCGTTAAAAGATCCGTATTGTGCAAAATACAGTATATTTACCTGGCCGCATGTCATGGTCATCGATACTCACTGCCGCGATGCTTTGTTTCAACTGCACTTTTTTGTTTGTTTGTTTCCTTAAGATTGTGCCATTCGCTATCACTCTCGACAGCTATGCGATGGTGTTTGAAATCTGATAACTGCTTTGTGACGTTTGTCACGTCGCCACCCCCCCCCCCCCTTTTATGGGTCGCAGCCAGGTTCACTTGAACGCATTCGAAAACGTCATTGGCCACCCATGTTTCTTTGTTGATGGCTTAGCATACTTGTTACGCTAGCGTGCTTCGCTAAAATCTCTATTGGAGAACACCCTCACGAAGCGCGGCGCATCTAATTTGCTCACGCATACTGAAAATAAGTGCGCAAACACAAGACGTGTGCACGCACTAGCTATTACGACATTTATGGTTATTACAGTAAGGCAGCTCAGAGGCGGATGAACTCGAGCCCGCACCAATGGGCGCGTGCTCAAGACTGGCGCCATGAGCCGAACGGCCAGTGACACCGCCGTTCGAAGAACACGATTGGCATTATTTCTTCGGTCGCGCACTGAATGGACTACCGCGCTTCAGCCTTGTGGGACGGGCGAATCTTCTTTCGTAACTTGTTAATACTGTGACGAGCAGTTAGTATGCTTTAAAGTTAGTAACTACCACTTTTCTTCTTTTTTTTCTCTCTGAAAGATACGTTACCGCAGAACAGTCTAGCAATGCATGCTTTGCTCTCAAGCTGGCAAACGTCTACAAAAATGACAACTTATTGTACGCGCTTCTTTATCGCGGACGCAACGTGGAGAGCACCCTATCGCACTACGCGTTTTTCACTCTTTGCAATCTCTCCGCCATTCTCTTTATTGTCGCTATCGCGCGCCGTTAGTACTATATATAGCCAGCATGGGACAACAGAACGCCGCCTTCTGGATGTTAACGAAAATTTTCCGATGTTATAAAATACAAAATTTCTGCGGAGTACATACGTGGGTGTATTTTTTCATAAGAATTCTGCAACATGCGACACTGGTTTCTGTACGTTTCCGATGGAGACGGAAATGTTGTAGGCCCGTGTGCTCAGATTTAGGTGCACGTTAAAAAAAACCCAAGTGCCCCGCCGCGGTGGTCTAGTGGCTAAGGTGCTCGGCTGCTGACCCGCAGGTCGCGTAATCGAATCCCGCGGCTGCGGCGGCTGTATATCCGATGGAGGCGGAAATGTTGTAGGCCCGTGTGCTCAGATTTGGGGGCACGTTAAAGAATCCCAGGTGGTCGAAATTTCCGGAGCCCTCTACTACGGCGTGTCTCATAATCTTGTGGTGGTTTCGGGACGTTAAACACCACATATCAATCAATCACTGGTTTCTGTATACATTGCTACGCATATTGTTGCCGTTTAGTCAGCATGGCAGATTAACATTGCATACTGCAGCTTTTTTTTTCTTTTTTTCATTAAAACGAAACTTCAATGAGTTACACGTTTCTGTGGCGTCGGCGACGTAATTCGCTAAAAACTCGGTGTCGCATGGTAAGCGTACACAAATGAGGTCTTCGAATGTGCGTCGATCACATGCGCATTGGTGTGAGCAGTTCTCCAACAACTGATGCTCTCGCCATCGTGGGTTTCTCGACGATCCGTGGTTTCTGGTATTGGGACAATGTGATCTTTCAAATCGATGTCACTTGTCATTTCACGGTGCCACGCTTCATGGCTGTCTTCTATTCTATATCATTGTTTCACGAACGACCGTCATTCATGCATTTAGCAACAGAAGTGTCACTAAGTACCCGGGTGACGGTCCGATGATGTAAGGAATAATAATAATAATAATAATAATAATAATAGTAATAATAATAATAATAATAATAATAATAATAATAATAATAATAATAATAATAATAATAATAATAATAATAATATAATATAATAATAGTAATATAATAATAATAATATAATAATAATATAATAATAATAATAATAATAATAATAATAATAATAGCAGGTTTAACTTGCCGAAATTACCATGATTATGAGAGGCGCCGTAGTGGAGGGCTACGGAAACTTCGACCACCTGGGGTTCGTTAACGTGCACCTATAAATCTGAGCACACGGGTCTACTGCATTTTCGCCTCCATCGAAAATGCAGCCGCCGCAGCCAGAATTTGCTCCCGCGACCTGCGGGCCGGCAGTCGAGTATGCCATATCTACCAGACCACTGGGATGGCCGAGTCATGGATGAAAAATAACAAGTTAGGAAAAGGCAGCGTGTAACGTGATTGAAATTAAGAAAACTGGGTAATGTACGCATGCACTATACCTTCACTTGTCCCCGTTTCCCGATAAGGAAAGGGCTTTTAAGTTTCATACCACGACGATGTTATAGTCAGCCGTAAAATGTCCACATTCGCCCGGCCATGGATATTTTACGACTTACATGCGACCCTAATGACTCCAAAAATTCATCACTAAGGGCATACCTGATACTTGAGAACAACTTCGTTGTTGTTATGGATATGCACTGTTCTCGCTCATTGTGCCTTTTTTCACTTAGAAAACTGAATAATGTCCGTGGTCTGGTGACCATGGACATTTTAAACTTTTCTAAGTAAATAATTCTCGTTTTTGGAAACATTCCGTGATAATTGGCACAAAAATACATATCGGCCCTGCATTTGCCACCGAATACTATTGCATAATAAAGAAAAATTATAAAAAAATTACAGGGGAACCTTTGGTTCACTAAGCCTAATAAATATGGTGCCGCAGTCAACTCGCTGCACGATTTTTAAAAAAAATCCACCAGCGTTACTCAAAAAAAAAAAACTACCGCATACTGTTTTTCTAGTACAGTGGACTAGCCAATAGTAATTTTTCTGCTATTTGCATTTAATTACATGCTATAATTAAACATCCAATTCTATAACCATTGTTTTAATCATTGAAGCATCAAGGAGGCAGTTGTAGTCAACCACGTGGGGCATCAGACTGCGCTATTTTCAGCGACGTATGACTTGCGTACTCAGTTTTTCTGAATGATAAACGATACCGACGAAGTATGAAAAGTACCACGTGACAGTGCTTCCATGCAGCCACATCGTAAAGCAGCGCTCCCGAAAAATCTGATTGAAGGCAATTCAACCATTGCCGACCACACATCCGAAGAGATTGCGCATCCACTTGATTAGGATATGGAAGCATGCAGGAACAAGCTACGCGGCTCAATATACGCGGCTTAATTATATATCTGCCTCAATTTCAGATAACATCAAGCTGTCGCTGGACACCGATGACTGTGTGAGTTGACTGTGTAGGCACTGCCTCTTTGATCTAGGTGTCAGAGTCGTCGGAATCCTCCGTAACTTGAATGATTTCTTCATCGGTCAATTCTGCACACAGCTCGAGGTCTTAGTCAGAGTCGGCGAGTTGGTACTATGCGACGCTCATCTTGCTATCACGCCTCTTTATTTGGTTTTGTTTGGGCAGTTAACATCTACTGATACCACAATAACTTGCTTAATAAATTTATCATGGATGTTAGTGTCGGGATGGAGATGCACCAAGCGCGAACGAGGATACATTCACGTCGGGCGGGCTACAACTGCCAAACACCTAAACATACATTCGGCAAACCCTCCTTTATTAATTTAGAGTAAACATTCATTTACCCATATAAAGGCGTGTTTTACTGTCGTGTTATATGCCGTTTCCTATGACGGAGCAATCAACCATGTTTTTCGAACGAATGATTGCTGTTATACTTTTTTTTATATTAAGTATTATACTTTCTTGAATGTATTAAGACTTGTGTGTATTTTAATTTTGCTTGTTTTCCAATAGTCTGAACACTGTCTCTGAAGCATGCAATTTTTATTAATATTGCTATTGTTAAATTACTGTTATTAACTTCTCTCAACCTTTTTTCTCTAAAATATGTATAATTTGTGTTGGTAACGGCGTAGTACATTGTTTACAATCATTGTATTTGTATTAACATTTTTTAGGGGGCACGCAGGCCCCTATATATACGCCAATACAAATGGCGTACACAAAATATTCTTTTGAAAGAAGAAAATGCGGGCGATCATAACGTTAAACCATCTCTCGTTGCTTCCTTTCTAAATGGTCCATAGCTGTATCTCACTTCTGTAAACAGTCTTTGTCATGCACACAGCACCAGCTTGTTGCGCGAGGCAGCAAATGACGCGAAAATTATCCATAGCGTAATGACCACTTATGCACGACCACGTAAAAGATAAGAAAATAGACTGTTTTCGATATCGTATATTATTCGCCATTCGTTCTTTGGCATTTAAAAATTTCTGGTTGTCACAAAATCGCCTGCTTGTTGCATGACATCACAAAGCCGGAGAGCATCTCCTTTTAAATGAAATTCAAGTAGGCTAGCTGCCAATCGCATAAGTAGCGGCTACATTTAGCAGCTGGCGAGATAGATTGAGTTTATGAAATAAAATATTTCCACATGCAGCACAACGGTGTTTTGCAGTTTATGCGCATGCTCATCTCTGTAAGCTCATACTTGCTGAGAGAACGAGGAATAGAGAGAAATAAGCAGCGCTGTACGTGTGTGCTTCTTTGCTGTCTGGGATGTATTTTGAGCTGTAAAAGATAATCCAATTTCAGTGAAAACCACCTAGCCCAACTCTTAACTAAAGCTCCATGGTCTTTCACCTTCTCCCTGGACCGCTGGGTCAAGTTGTGGGGCAATCGTAAAGGGGCCCTGAAACACTTTTTTGAGGTAACCATGGAATGAATTCACTGGAAGAGCTTATTGCCTCACGAATTCAACGCCGCAAAAATTTTAAGAATCCGTCCAGTGCGAGTGGAGTTAACAAAGGTTTGTCGCATGCTGCAATTACAATCTCTCTTTTCTCGTCCCGACGAAAGCGCTGGAAGCTAAACAGCGAAAGATGGCAGGGCCACTGAAAAACGTCACGCGCGCTTCGCGACCTTGAGCACTCTTTTTTTTTTCTTCTGATGCGCGGATTTTTCAGTGTGATCACGCGCCCGCGTGGACAAGTAGTGGCCTCCCGCGGCCATCTGTGTAACGAGCGATCACGCCATGTTCAAATCGGCCAATGACTGAAAGATGGCTCGTTGACGTGTGATTTTTGGGCACATAACGTGATTTGTCGAGATATAAGAAGACAATTGTTAGCTGACTTTGATAATTTATTGTGAATTCCAGGCCACGTGCTGCGCTATATTATTTGGGTCGCGTGTTGTCGGGAGCCTCTACTACCGATCGGCAGCGTTTTCTGAGCATGCTCAAAAAGTTTTGCAGGGCCCCTTTAAAACCTGAACTTCCCACTGAGCTCGAGTCCACTGCTTTATTCGTGGCCACTTTGTAAGCTGCCGCTATGGCTCCAAGTTATCACAAGCAAGACTGATCAGGTTTACCAAAGACTAGAGCGCAAACATTTTTTTTTGCATTTCAATGCGGAAAAACTTGGACAACATAAACGATTCGTCACACTCATCGGCTTGGAACAACCTCGACAGAGCAGCAGTAATGATATCTCCTTTTCGAAGAAAATTCTTTTCCGGAAGCAGCAAATGCTTTGACCGGTCTATAAAAACTTTGCTCCTTCCCATCCATAACTGCATCAACAAGTCACGGCAGAATAAAAACATGAAGAAGTGATGTATGCTAACCGTGCCAGCATGCAGACGATTCCATTCAGAAACTGTTTTGGGGAAAAAAGGGCTTTAAAAAAGATTAGTCCTGCAGCTATATTCTCTCACGTGGAGCTCATGATTTCTCCGTCTTGATATGTAATGAGGCTGAAGAATGTACTGAATGTGGTCTATTCCAATGTGGCCATGATATCTATTGTGAAAAAGTTTCAAGCGCAAAATTCGCCTTGCTTTTTTCTAGAAACACCAACTTTAATGTTTTCTTTGTAGCAGTAATGCTAAGGTTTCTTTAATAGCTACCGGTAACGTACCTTGCGCCCATGTTCTGAACTCGCTCAAGTTTGTTGCAATCGGCATTTGTGGGAGGGTCCCACACACTGCAACCATACTCTAAAATTTGTCTGACGTAGCTCTTGTGAAAGAGATCGCATAACTGCCAAGGAAACAGCTTTGTTTTACGCCGTAAGAATCCCAACATGCACCCTACATGCCTTTCCTGTGCCAACACGTGGATGATGTAAAAAATACGTCCAAGTACTCATGCTCAGAAACAGCCTGAAACAGAGACCCAGACAGATTATAAAGTGTCGGTGCAATATGTTTTTTTTTTGTCTGCGGGAAACGCATATTACCACGGTTTTCTGCATGTTTATTTGCGTATGTGATTCATGGCACCAGTTCTCTATTTTCGTTAAATAATTTTGTAAAACGACGGTATCATCGGCGCTTGTAACTTTCCTATATATTATTAGATCATCAGCAAACAATCTGATGGAAGAAGCAATGGTGTCGGGAAGATCATTTGAGAATAATTAAAAGAGCAAGGAGACCAAGACTGATTCTTGAGGGACACCAGATGTTACGCTAGCCATACCCAATTAGGTACCATATAACACTATGCACTGAGAAAGCAAAGACAAGTATTCCCGAATCGATGTTATCACCTGTTCATTTATAATAAACCAACGTAGCTTGCATATACGAGCAGCCGTGATCTACAAGGTCGAACGCTTTCTTGAAGTCTACAAATATCCAATCAACATAGGGATATTCATTCAGTGCACTACAAACTTCGACGAATTCTGGTAATTGAATTACGCAGGAAAGCCCTCGTCTAAAACCATGCTGTCTTGGATTAAAAATATTTGATTCGTTATGTGTGTCGTTACATCACTGCACAAGACGTGCTATCATATTTTTCGGGCTATACTTGTCAGGGATATCAGTCAGTAGTCGTTGACCAGTTCACGACGAGGACCTGATTTTTACACAGGCCCAATGCACGCCACTTTCCAGTCGTGTAGTAGGCTTCCCGTTCTCAATGATTTGGAGTATAGAACCTTACGAAAGCATGCGATGAACGGTGCACACATTTTGAGAAAACCATCTTTCGATCTATCCGGTGCTCCTAAAATAGGATTCAAGTGTTCGAGAAGACACTGAATGCCATTTTCATCAGCAGCTACGTCATTCATATCTGCCATACATCTGTAAGTAGGCGAATACAAAACGCTGTTTGACGAACAGGACGACAATACGGAGGCAAAAAAGGTGTTGAAACAGTTGGCCTTATCTAAGCTATGCCTGATTCTATGATCTATGCCGGATTTTTCGCAAATTGCACTACAGGCACTTAATGCTGACAACGTCCTTAAGCTGTACGACGCGATTAATTTTAATTGGCCGGTTGGATTTTTTCCCCGAAACACTTTTGTGCATCCATTGCAAATGTATTGGGTGATTTTTGAAAAGCTAATTGTAGCGCAACAATAAGTTATTCGCTAATTGCACTCTAGTGACATGTACGGTAGGACAACCTCTCTTTGTGTTTGCAATACCATGGAATTACGCTGGATGGATTTTTTTCCTGAAGAGCTTTCCCAAATCAATAGTGCAGAAAAGCAGCACTACAGGGGTAAAAGAATCACCAGTCGGTAAATCGACGAGAAAGTGAACGTTGATTATGGTAAATCTTCAGCAAAAGTCTCCAGATGTGATGTACAATATGATTAACAGCATGAAGGTCTATACGCTACGTGGTGTGAAAAACGGTGAACTAAAAGCGATGACCCTAATTGCTGGGTATAGTTTCAGGTGCAGCTGTGAGAAGCTGGACGAAAAGATGACAGTGTCGTCTAGGTAGTGAAGGCAGATCTTCTATTTTAATACACGCACTACCACGTCTATCATTTGTCCGAATGTGGCTGGGGAGTTGCACAGACTAAAAGGCATTGCACTGAATTCAGAGCCCATCGGGCGCAGCAAACGTAGCCTTGTCTTTATCGGACTCGTGCATCAGAATTTGCCAATAAGCAGAGCACAAGTCGAGACTTGAAAAGTACTCAGCACCTTATAAAGCATCAAGAGCGTCGTCAATGCCACGCTCTTGATACTTCACATCAGATACTAAAACATCAGATTTGGCCACCGGAACACCTAAGACGCTTGGTATGGCTCGGATGGTCAACATGCACTGGTCGAAGTAAAAAATTCTGTACTTTTTTTTCTGCTGTTTTAGATTGTAATCCTATCAGCGAGAATACGTTTCATGTTAAACGTGATTATTTACTTGTAGTGCGTCTTTTTCTAATTTATTTTCTCTTCTTTGTTGACAGTATTAATGATTACGAAAAATTTGTTTCACTTGGGAGTGTTTGTTACGTGCACAGGCCTATTTTTTTTCTTTTTACTTAATGCGTTTTATATAAATTCTAGCCGTTTTCTTCTTTGTTGACCCGCATTATTTCAAAACAGGACAACTTACTTGAGTAATGTTACAATGCCAACGTACGAGTCCAACAGCATGGCAGCTACGCAAAACTGCTATTCAAAAAAGGCGAAAGATTGATGCGACCAGCTGAGGAAGGACCTGAGCGATTCAACCGCTGGCTTGTATTTGCGGGGTGATTCGCAACGGGATTCCCCGACCAATGTTCTGCCAACAAAGTGAAAAGTTGCATTGTTAACAGTGTCGCGTGAATTTCTCGAAGATAAAAAACTTTTTAGCTAATAATGAGATACATATGCACTGCTGCCGACATACAGACGGCAGCAAAGTTGTCCTCATCGAAGCTGTCGTGGCCTTTTATAAATTACTATGATTTTCCGTCACCCATTTTGGGTGCAGTTCTGTGCTATCGTAAGTGGTAATATAATGACCACCCCTTTTCGCGGTGCACCAAGCAAGCTCGCCCCAAATTGACCTGCGACGTATTAGGAGTTCTTTCACAACAACTGGAACTGTCATCTTTTTTTTCTTTTTTTAGCACAGCGTAATATTTCACTCTCATACATACAGACATGACTCTGTCCAGGAATTTGCCCTGTTAAGCTTTTTTCCCGCATTATGCATTTTTCAGCGCTTGTCGTTTAATCATTTTCGGTTTTGCATAAGACTCGAGAAACTCATTTTTCTTACTTCGCACGCGGTGGTCGAGACTGTCGTACTATATACATAACTTCACGATATTCGTGAAACAGGCAAGGTTTTGCTAACGGTACACAAGTACTGGATGGGGCTTGTGTTGCAGTGATTGCAAGTTCCCCCTCGTCAATCTGAGTGGTGTAATATAAAACAGAGCTCTGTTCATTTAGATGTGGACTGTGGGGCTCTACTAGTTTGATCGATACGCCGTGAATAAAGATGAAAATCCCCCCCCCCCAAAAAAAAGTGTCATGGGAAGATGGAAGTTGTGTTGAAAAAATTGCAAACATGGTGTGGGTGCTCGAGCCTACGTTTAAAAATGTGAACTTTTCTTCACGGCTGCAACCTAGAAGTTGCAGTCTTGGAGAAAAGTCCACCTTTCGTAACGCTGGCTTCAGCTCCCACCACCTGTTTACGAATTTTGTCTCGTGAACACAGATGGTTATTTCAAGAGAGGTGCGCATAAATGTGCCATGCCTTGCAAAACAGAGGCCACGGCCACAGAAGACGAAAGAAATATGGTTCCATGAATCTTTCTGCTGAGTGAGCTGGTTCATACCTGCAAGGGGAAAAAATGGTTGCGCGCAACTGCAGAATGACGCAAAAACACGGACGAACGTAATTTACTTTCAACCAACTTTATTTTTCGTATTAGTTAACATATAAGCGCACTCGGTCACGTGATATCAATGGTAATTACCTTGTCACGCTCTGCAGTCTACAACAGGCCACGCAGGAGCCTCATTTCATCATCTATTCAAGAAACTCAAGTTTGGCTAACACACGCATCCCCTTTTGACGCGGTAAAAAGGCTGCCATCAGTTGCCGCTAATTCAGAGTACACGTGCGATGCCGAACGTGCGCATGCAAATGGGCATTCTCTTTTGGGATAATCGATAATTCATGTTCCTTTGAGCGAACATTGATGCGCCGTCTGGTTCACCCGACATAAGACTTGCGCATGAAAGCGGAAGTTCCGAACAACGCCAACTACGCAGATTGCGTATAAGACAGCTCGTACTTCTTTTCCGGATCCTCCGAGTTTCTTACAGGCAAAAGATATTTTCAGGCAGAGCCAGGGCTCCAGTAAAAACCAGAAAAAAAAACCATCGGCACTTTCGTGCCTGCTAGCCCTTCAAATTATGAGAATTGCGGTGCATGTAGGGCAATTCTTCAGGGTGCCTCCTTGAATGTGGCCCCGGCTTTGCACCAAAACGAAGTACTATTGTCTCACGAAGAAAAATCTCCACGATTGTCGTAAATAGCGTGCAAGGGTTCTTAGCTTAATAATGTATGTAACTGCGCAAAAAAATGACGGAAACAAAAAAAGGAGAGAAAAGGATAGACAAGCGCAGTCTATCAACTGAAGCTTTACTGCGAGAACGAAGCAATTTATAATATACAAAATAAAATGAAGGGAGGGCAAAGCGGGAAGAGAAAAAAGGAACAAGGGACCAAATTACCACAAAACCGTCACTTTTTTGCACATTATGGGTCATTACTAACTAGCCAATCTTACCATTCTTCTCAGCTTCCAACACTCGCTGAACTTGCTAATTAAAGGTATATATCCTGCATAACATATACCAATATGTGTGATTTCACGTCCCAAAACCACGATATGGCTACGATAGACGCCGTAGGGGAAGGCGCCGAAAATTTCGACCACCTGGTGCTATTTAGCGTGCATTGACTTTGCACAGTACACGGGCTTCTACTACTTTGCCTCCATCGAAATGGCACCACCGCGGTGGGGGTCGAACCCGCGAACTTCATTTCAGCAGCCGAGCAGCATAACAACATGCTCCACCGCAGTGGCCTATCCTGCATAGCATGTGGGCATGATTTTTTGAACGCAGAAACCAGGCTAAGTTTCACGAGCACCCGCTTAATTGGCTTTGACTGCGCAGTCATATGAAAACAGTTTTTTTTTTCTGCGCTCGGGCGCTTTATGATCAACAAGCGTGATCACATAAACAAATCAGTATAGATGTAAAAACTGCAGCGTGTCTTAGAACGGGATTTCGTGAGTGAAGGTCGGGCTCTTCTCGCACTGCTGAAAAGCGTCAAGAATAAAATCAATCGATTTCTTTAGAGCTACCATAGAGGGCCTCTTTAAAGTAACAAGAATTCTTTACATATTTAAAACGTTGCTAGCATTAGTTTTCTTTTCTTAGCATGCTTAACAAACAACGATCCACGTCCGCTAAAAATACCAGTTGTGCTGATTCGTGGCTTCTGCGTCTATGTTCAGTTTGCGCGCCACCATTTTTTTTTTCCTTGAAGATCAAAAGAAGGAAGAAAAAAAAAAGCGAGGCTTTCACGAAGCCGTGCGATGCTTGAAAGAGTGCAACAAGATTCTGGCCTATTCTGTCTTAAAATTCTCGTTGCTTCTAGGCCATAGGTGATGCAAGTTATTGCTAAGCCTAATCTATATGTGATGCTGGGTTGTTTCTATCCGTTGATTCCCAGCGTGTAGAGGTTCGGGTTAAACCACAGACAGTCACAGACACGACACGGTTGAACAAACTCCAGAGACAGAAACTCGTGCTCAAGTCAAGCGTCCGCCCTTCTCGCAGATCTACGTGCACGTCTTCGTTGTCATTTCATCGCTTCTGGGTCTTTTCGCAGCCGCCGTCCCCTTTCCCGTTCCCTAGTATTGTCTTGGTGTATGCGTACTCGGGGACTTCGGCTAACCGCCTTCCCTTCAGCCATTTGTTGGGCCAACTGTTACTTCCATTTTGAGTGGACCAGAGGCGAGTACGGGGGGGTTTTATCAATTTTTGTAGCATATTCCCGTTGATGATGATGATAGTTTTCTGGATCGACTCGCAAGGAACGATTTGTTAGACAACTTCACTGTGAAAAGAGCGATTTGAAGCATTCTACTGTGGCATGCGGCCGAAATGTGTACATAAGATAACGACCTGCTACACTTTTCAGTATCTTCTCAAGTGCAGCAATAGAAAGCCCGATAACAACACAATGTGCTGACGGGCTTTATCTAACACTGTTATTCTGTCCGCTTTTATTTTATTTTTAGAGCTCACCGGAAGTGCTTAAGACATTAGGCGACCATTGAATTTCGCATACTTCGCAAGTTGCACATCCGCAACAGATATATAACCGTCGCAGAGTTACGATAAATTGTCTATGGTAACGGGCGCAATAGTCCTAACGTGAAAACGCACTAATGTGAAGTTGCCTTCTCGACGGGAAAGAACATCGCAGGTTCCCGAAATAAGGTGCTCATTTACACAGTCGAAATCGCGGTGCTCCATTTCACAATGGCTAGCCAATGGCTAACAACAGAACAGCAAGCCTCTGACCGAGCGGGAACAGCGTATATAGAAGCTGGGGCAGCGTGCGGGTCGCGATGGAACACGATCTGCCGTGTGGTAGATTTTATCGGTCCTCGGCTTGACTAATCTAGGAGGCGCCGATAGCTGCTGCGCACGCCGAAAGCCAGTCGGCCGCAAACAGGCGAGGGCGAGGAGGGATGCGGGATCACACCGGCAGTGACGCTGGATTCATCCAGAGCGGCGGTGGCCGGGTTTACCAGATGCCCTTGACTTAGGCTGCAGTCCACTGCGCAAGCGCCATACGATCTGCGCACGGACGATTCGGAATTTTTCGCGACAAAGCCCAGTAGGCGAGGATTGGAAGCATAGCATAGAGCACTGTCTGTCCAGCGAGGCAGACGAAATAAGTTAATCACGTCGTCCCGCCGAGAAGGCAGGTCCGGCCGCTTGGTCGAGTGTGCCGACTTTGAGACGGAGGCCGATCTCGTTCCCACAGGTGCCTCCATGGCCTCACACCGCAAAAGCATGGTCAGCTTCAGCGAGGCGTTCGCTTCGACGGCGACCACAGGGATGCCTGCAGGCGCCTACTACCGGCACGGCCCCGGCGGCAACTTCATCCAGGACAGCTTCCACAGTTCCACCGACTTTCCCACGTATATCGCGTGGCAGACGCTGTCCACCGACCTGTCTGAGCGCATGCGCCAGGGTTCAGTGCGTCTCAGCCGGACCAACACTCTTGAGTACGCGCCCATCACCGAGGAGAACGGCGAGAAGGCGCCGCTGTTAAATATCCCGGACGAAACGAGCTTCTCCGAGTCCACCATCTCCACTCCAGCCATTCAGCAAGGTGGGTGGTGATGTGCTCGAGACTCACTGAATGCTGCGCTGTTCGAGCCACTGCGGCCTTAAGGCAAATTTGGTAAGGGCAGAAACCACTACTGTAATCTTGTTTTTCTTGCCAAAGCATCGTAAAGTTTCCGACGAGCACATTGGAGGGCCGGCCCCCCAAAAGCCGCACTACACGGTACAGTCCAATTATGAATCATCTAGCATTGTTACCGTCATGCTCGATAAGCTGCCGTGTGTAGGTTGGCTGGTGCGTTTAAGGTGCAGCGTCCTAATAAACATAAGCGAGCCTTTGACCCGTTAGTTTTATTCTTGTTTTCAGCAGTGCCTCTGCAGAATGCCAACTATTCTATTGTACCGCAAATCACCTTTGTCGCGCTTACATAGACTCTTACCGACTATTCGCAACGTTAACTCTCTCGCAAACGTAGGAATTGCCTTGCGTCATGTCTAGCCAGTAACCGGATGAGAGCACGAGTATGTCTATACTGCACCTTGGCATTTGGAATTAATTACTGGCTCGTCGTGTGGTTTGGGCACTGCCTAAGCCGCACATCAATAACCGCTTGAAATTGAGCGTTACATACAGGATTGCAAGAGGCGGCAAATGCACGAGGGGGAGACAGAACGTTAAGTTGGCAAATAAAATTAGGAGTTTTTTGGGTACAATGTGGCCACAGCATGCACAGGACCGAGTTGATTGCTGGAAAAGGGGAGAGGCATTTGTCCTGAAGTGGGCAAAGGCGTCTCCAGTTCTTTACGACCACACAACCATAATGTTGATGATAATGGCGTGGTTTAGGAACTGCAAAACAGACAAGCGTGGTGTGTAAGCTACATATATAGTGACGATTTTTTCAAAAAAGCTGCATGAAATTCAAACTGAAACCTACCTAGGAACCTTCCGGTAAAACAATATGGATTATGTGTGCATGACTCTGATATGTGTTCATAGCTAGCGCTATGGAAGAGCGGAATGTATCATTTCACCGCAGAACGCTGAGAGGACGTGAAAATCTCCGAGAATGCGCCACGCAACTGGAAGATCATCACTAAAAAATGAGTAATCCTTAATTTCCTTGGAATACACGGAATTCCTTTTAAGAATTCTTACGATAGGCCATGGGTGACGGTTTACACGTCCGTATATAAGCGCCACTTATACCTACTTGAAACACAGTGTGACCTCCACACTTTTTTAGACAGTGTTTAGATATATGAAGTACTCATTACTTCAAAATAATTATCTCGGCCTCACTTTTTCCCGTATGTTGTGGCGAATGTCCTCCTTGAATGTTAAGCATAATGTTTTTTTTTTTTGAGTGCTTGCACAGTGAAATTGGTGGTTTATGACGCATGCGTCAAAGTTGATGTGTATGGAATGTCCTTTGTGCGACTACGTTGTATGTGTTAAAATACTAAATTTTCTGTTAACTTAGCTTCGGGGTTGCAGTAGCGTGTCCTTTCAAAGTCAAGACAGCTTTGCGAATCTCTGTCGCCCAGCTGTTGATGCAGGTGAACAAGGTATCGGTGAAGTCCTCCGCTCATGATTGATATGTGCATGGGGTTTCATGTTCCAAAACCACCATATATGATTATGAGAGACGCCGAAGTGAAGGGCTCCGGAAATTTTAGCCACCTGGGGTTCTTTAACGTGCACCCAAATCTGAGCACACAGGCCTACAGCATTTCCGCCTCCATCGGAAATGCAGCCGCTGCAGCAGGGATTCGATCCTGCGATCTTCGGGTCAGCAGCCGAGTACCTTGGCCCCTAGACAACCGCGGCGAGGCAAAACCCATCGGGATTTGAAAGATGAAACTCTTATAAGAGTCAACTGTGTCTGGCCACCACGAGACTAATCTCGAAGCGATTTTTACGTAACATCTTATAACGAAATTGGGAAGGTGCGCACGCGTCTAATTACGACGAATCTTACGAAAATTTACCAATGACCCCCAGAGTCTTCAAGACTCACTCTATATAGCCGTAACTATTTTTCTTTTATTGTTGCTGTATAGGAGAATGTCTTCAAATTTCCGTTAGACACTTTGCGCTTGATCGTGGGCGAGAGGCTTTGTCTATAATCAACCACCAAAAAAAATTCTTCATTTAGCTATCATTGATATCTTTTTCGGTCCTGCTAATCCCTCAACCCTACCCTCTGTTCGTTGCAGTCGCACGTCAACTGCTTGAACCACTGTTACCGTTGAGGTCCATGCAGATAGCACACGTACTATATTTAGTAGTTCTTTTGAGCGGGTCGCCACTCCACTATTCGTTATACATTGCTGGAGTGCCGTGTAAAGCTTCCCGATCACATTACCGAGATTTCATGTCCAAGATGTCTTAACAGCGGGTGTTGCTAGAGGCGACCCGTTGACATATTTTAGGACATGTGGCAGTTGTCACTCGCGCATGACACTTTATTTCGCTTTGCCTACTTTCTTCGCTATTTATTTGTGTATTCCAAGAGATAAACTTCCGCGTGTGCACGCGTATAACTCTAGCGTTTCAGATTCAGTAGATCTGATAACACGTGTTTTCCGTTTTGCCTCGGGACGTGCATGCGATAGCGTCTGTTTTTCTAAGCGCTGCTCCGGTTGCGACCGACCGGCGACCGCCAGTAATCGTGCACGTGAAGCCATATTTTAAGCAAATATCCTTGAACTGTTTTTGTCTCGCACGCGTTGAGACGAGCTCGCTCGTGGTTCATGTTGTACTGTGGAAGGGTATATGGGTGGCAGACGGTTAAACAGGAAAAACACGGCTACTGCTGATTTATTTTACGTCAGCGGGGATTTGGTTTCGGCTCATAATAGATGGATCGTTTCATTTGAGCATGCAAAAAGTTTTTGTTGTCAGCATCGCTGGAAATATTATTGACAGAGCTTGTCTTTTTATATGACTCGGAAATATTCATGCCACCAACATGGTCGCAAACATTTTCCCTTGTACGTTTTCTACAAAAAACATCTTCGCATTTAATAGCTTCATTACGGGCGCTAATGACTAGCGAGGTGCTCCCAGTTTACGCTCACCACGAGCTGGCTGTCTTTCTTGTCATCCTCTCGAATCGGTCGATCAATTGTCATGTAAAGGCGTAATTTTATCCTGGATAATCAAGCGAGCATTGAAGTCGTCAGATAGTTTGTCATATAATCGTGGATCAGGCTCATAGCCAGGGGGGAAAAAGTAGATACCCTCCCCCCTCCCGGCCTGGCGTTGACAGATTTGTTCTAAGAAATTAGACCAATTGTTAATTTCAACTTCAGCAATTCTCACAAGTTAGCTTCAGGCCTCTAGGCTTCATCCCTAAGGTAAATTCACCCAAGATTATTCGCTCCATCAATAAGTCAAATGACCTATTTCATTTTTGCAACGCTTGACAAGCAGGTATTGTCTGCGAAAACAATGTAGTATTACTGAACGATGTTGTGATTCACTCAAAAATATTCATTGAGAACTTTGAGAATGGCGTATACATCGTTGGTGAACAGTGGTGCTCTACAAAACCGTTTCTATTACTTTTTTATCTTTTTTTGCGTGTGTAACTCTCCAACCGCCAGGCAAAATCGCGTGTCAACGCCCTCGATGAACAGGCTCAAGCATGTAGTTTTATAGGCCCCAGACACATATTATCCATAATTGCATGGTAGTATGGTTAATCGTATGTCAAAATGACACAAACGTTTTTGTAGGGAAAGGAGTTCCGAAGGGGCGCACGTTGCTTGCTGAGGCAGAGGTCAAAGCGGGTATGGGCCACAGTACTTAGCCGAAACCCATGCACGTCTCACCCCTGGTCCACTAGCAATGGCGGCGCTGCCTATAATATTTGTTTGGCGATGGCCAAAATCATGCGTTCTCCAGAAGAAGCTGCATGCACATCGGGTGCGCCAACGGAAATTGGCGCGTGAACGACGACGTCGTTCTAACTACCAAGCACAAAAGTAGGGTGGAAGATCTAGCGCTTCGAACTTGGATTGGTATAGCACATTACGGGAAAGGAGAAAAAAACTGCCGCGCAGATCGACACACGAATACAGAGTGCTAACTTAATTCCAACCAACTTTTTTGTCGGTCTGCTCGGCCGTTTCTTCTTTACTGTATTGCGCTCTAACAATTCAAGTATATACGACGAACGAACTCGCCTAATCTTGAACATTTGTGGACGAACGCTTCGAGTGAGAGGAGCTGGGGTTGGATATTAACGGCTTGATCAGACACTGAGTTTAACGGGAGGCGAGAGGACGCACGACGCCGTTGTGAGCGTGAAATCTCAAGCAGCTACGCTGAATCAATACCGCAAAAACTGGCAAACAGCGCAGATTGTGCCAAAAACTTCTGCAAACCAAAGTAAAGCACTGAAGTACAAATACGATGCTACCAGCTCCACTGTTTAACCAGTCAGTGAAGCTGCTTGAAAATTTTGCTTATCTCGTTTGTATACGAGAGGCTCGCTCCTCAATCAGCCCCCTCTAATACTTTTTGTATGATAACAGAACTAACGGCACAACAAAGAATCGAGACTAGAAGGCACCCGAGTCTGTCACAAATCTCAAAAGATTTGCTGTTCCACAATAGAGCGAATCAAGGCACCGAAGATAACACCGTCACTAAGGGAAGTGGAAATGCACCAGATGCCGAAAACACGCCCGTGACAATTGTACGTTTGTATAACAAAATTTATGAATACACTTTAAAATCCAATGTTAGATACTCTTTCAACAAACATGCTCATACATTCACGAACTATGTGCAACTCAAAAACGATTTCTCATTCACGAGTGTTTGGCATACGTGTCCCGTATATTTCAGCTCTCCACAAAGATTTTCAAGGCCACAAGCGTTCATTTCCGGAGTGCCATATTTGGTTGTTGGTCCATTTTTTGATACAGTTGATGGTAGACGGTGTAGGAACCTTAAATTAGCATTTAGCTTTCGGCTATAGTGGTAGCGAAGACTCGAGGCATCTTGCGTCTTCATTTTCAATTTACCTCTATGACATTGCGGTCTATCAACGCTTTGGATTGTGTACAAAATATGTGATGCATATCATATGCACCAAGCTCTACATGATGATGATGCAAGTTACCAAATTTCAGTTATTTAATTTAGACAGAATGGATAATTTTATTGCAGGATCTGTATAAAAAACAAAAGTTGCTAAGCCTGTCTGATTTCTGGCAGGGCTAGAGTTTATGCAAAGTCTACAGTGCAAGTGTATTGACAAGTGACCATATAAGCACTACCGGTAAAAGAGAGATTGCCTGCATATCCAATTTTTTGTCTCCACTGCAGCATTTTCAGGACGTGAGACCGGTGATTTCATTGACTTTTGCAAGTTATCATTCAGGACGATTGCGTGCTTTGTTTTTTGGGGAGAGGATGAGGAACTAGTTTTGTTTGTTGTCCTTATCTGAAAAATAGGCCAATGCAAATGCAGGCAGTGCTTTTGCGTAAAGAATTCCACTCAGCAAGTATTGTTTTGGCTCGACGATGCGGGGCTTAGCCGGTGATTTCGAAAGGACGAGCAAACAAGGACAATGAAATGAGTAAGCAAACGCTAACAAGAAATATATATGGCCATGTGTATTGCCCGTGAAGGAAATTCTGGTTTTATTGAGCTGATTATGAATGCTACTTGCTTTTTTTGTCAAAATGGTTGATTGGGCGAGTTGGTGATACATGACTAATTATGAAATGGAAGCGCACAACGTTGAAGCAGACGGAAAGACAGGGACAAGCGCTATAGCGTTGTAGCGCTGTAGCGCTTGTCCCTGTCTTTCCGTCTGCTTCAACGTTGTGCGCTTCCATTTCATAATTGCTTTTTTTAACATGACCTTGTACCATACCTAGCAGATATTTGAAATATGCCCGTTCAGGAGCATTGGCGGAGTTTGTACTATTTCAAGTTGACAGTGCGCGAAAGAAACTATGAATTATGATACTCAATCCGCTGTAGCAGTTCATGGACAGTGCCAGGGGTTTGGTTCGCTGTGAAGTTCGTCTCTCCGGGGCAAACATTTTTAATGTTTGCACCGAGTCGCGCAAAGCTTGACAGAACAAATCACGGGCCCATCGCAGCTCCTCCTCCCCGTCGACCAACCAACCCTCTTGCTACACTATGCTTTACAAGGCTATTATGCCTGGATAGCCGAGTTGTTAGGACGCTCCCCTTCAGATCGAATGTGAGCGGATTCGAATCTCACCTCATGATTTTTTTTTTTTACTTTGTACTCGTTCCCTCACCCATCAAGGTTATTTTACAGGCCACGCCGTAGCGGGGTTTGCCGAAATTCTGTGGCACCTACCTCTTCATGATGACTGAAGCTTTGTCGCAAGGGTCGCACCCTCCGGTCTCGTATCGCAATGCTGAAGCCTGCATTGCGATACGAGACAGGAGGGGCGCAGCACAGACTTTTTTTTTTCCTTTTCGGGCCAACGACAACGATTTCGTTTCCTGCCCTCTCCCCCACCATCATGTTTATTGAGGACACCCCTACCCCCCCAAAAAAAGCCCCGCCATGATGTTCTAGTGGCTAAGGTACTCGGCTGCTGACCCGCAGGTCGCGGGATTGGATTCTGGCTGCGGCGGCTGCATTTCCGATGGAGGCGGAAATGATTTATTTGTGGGGTTTAACGTCCCAAAACCACCACATGATTATGAGAGACGCCGTAGTAGAGGGCTCCGGAAATTTCGACCACCTGGGAATCTTTAACGTGCACCCAAATCTGAGCACACGGGCCTACAACATTTCCGCCTCCATCGGAAATGCAGCCGCCGCAGCCGGGATTTGATCCCGCGACCTGCGCGTCAGCAGCCGAGTACCTTAGCCACTATAGACCACCGTGGCGGGGCTGGAGGCGGAAATGCTGTAGGCCCGTGTGCATAGATTTCGGCGCACCTTAAAGAATCCCAGGTGGTTGAAATTTCCGGAGCCCTCCACTACGGCATTTCTCATAATCATATCGTGGCTTTGGGACGTTAAACCCCACATATCAATCAATCAATTAACCATTAAAAAAACGTCTGCGCTGTGCCGAATGCTGCCTCCGATCTCGTATCGCAATGTACTTGGCAGCCACTTTATCATCGAAGTTTACTGTCTTCGTTTCTATATTTCGCCCCCCTCCTTTTTAATGGTACCATCCAACCATTGCTTAATGCCCATCCTAGTCACCGATAGCCTGTCCAAGCGAGCTTCGTGCGTGAGAAGCCTTCACTAATTCGTTCAATTTACATTCGGAGGCACTCAAAGCGCCGCGCGTTAGGCGGCAATCACGTGGTATTTTTTGCATTTCGCGCACTTTAATCAAACCGTAGAAAAAATTAACCACCGTTGTTATCTTACCATAGCTTGAAATTTTTGGTAGCTCTGGATAAGAGCTAAGGTCTTGTATTGAAATTTTTCTGTAGTGAGTATTTAAAAAGTTAATTAAGCAATCTTTGTTAATTACCGTGCTTGGCGGATAAAATATACTATGACGTGCTGCATACAGCTAAGAACAATACTGCGCTAGCTGGAGATGCGTAGCACTAATTTTTATTTTTTGATTCCTTGGTGCTTTTTAGCTGGAACACCCTGTAAATGGTGGCGGCAACTCGAGAAAGAAGGGTGGGTCAGAGAACCTTCTTGTTTTGAGCGGGCAATTGTAGTGTACGTTAGAGACAGTTGCCTACCGAGGAGTCGACACAACTTTAATAGACCTTTTTCAAGCCCACTAGCGCCGCGAACGGGCGCGCAAGCGCTTATGGTAAAAGTTTGTACGCCGTAGCATCCACCGCGACGAGCGGGCGTCTCACTCTTCCGTTTGTACCGTTCGCGCCGCGGTGCCAGCGCTGCTCAGATCACGCGAACTCAGCAAATTACTGCACGATTCGCACACAAACTTAATTCAGTGTTCGGGTGTGATGACCTGTGTATACGATTTGCACTTGTCCCCATGTTCAACCAGCTGAGCGGCTCAGAAGAGTCTATTAATTATTATCATTTAGCATCAGTCCGCCTTCGGCATAAATAAAAAATAACAATACAACTTGGTGGTCTTAAAAATGCAAGCACTATTCATAAAGTCACGGATGCATAAGGAAGCAATGTCTTTTGATGCTGCTATACGAGCAACTTGTACGGTTCTGGTATATTTAAAGAGTGCTTTAGAAATAAGCGCAATTTCGTAAAATAATATACATTGACTGGACCACGGCGTACCGCTCGCAGCTTATGCATCTACCAACTTCCTTTGGCACTGCAACTGCAGGTTCGAATGAAAAATACAGGACGAAAAGAAAACAAAAAAGAGGTAGGACCAGGAAAGAAATAGGCACATCAGAAACGCTCATTCACGACTGAAACGTTATCGTACGTGTTAAAAACCTATATAAGAAAACAGGAGTGCATTGAGCATGTCAGAAAGTTACAAAAAGACTAATAACTGGTGCACGCGTTTACATTTAATTAATAAAGTACGTTTCTTATGTTGTTGCGAAAGCGAATGTTAATTGACTTAAACGAAGTGCGGTGTTCTCCATTATATGTCTCGGAGATTTCTCGCGTGGACTGGCTAGGGTGACTGTGCAAGATTATCAGGTCTTCAAAGATTAAATTGCATTTGCAACACTGAAAATGTGAGTTGGAATGAGATGGCTTCATTCAATGAATTTCGATGCGCTCCGAGGCAAGTGTTGATACACAACCAGTCTGACCGATGTGTATATGTTAACACAAGAGGAATCCGGTTAGCAGCTCTTGCACAACAATTGAAGCAACAATTGGCATGCCTTTCTTAATACTTTTCTCTGCCCACTGCAGACCCCTGCGACCTTTAGCGCTCTACGGAAATGTTACTAAGCATGTGGTGCAGAAAACACAACCCTCACGTACCTCTTATCGCTTACCAACTTCCTTTCAGACTGTGCAGAACCTATATATGCACGGAATAACTGCAATATTCCTAGTTTATTCGCGGGTGAGGCCCGTCCCAATTAATTTTTTCAGTGCGAATGAGCTGTTCACAAACCCATGCAATATTACATAGGTAGGTCACCACACATCCTTGCAGCTGCAAATTATTGCACATGTAATGTACCCAAGTTTTTCAGTCTTTTTTTTCACCGAGTGTATGTATGACATAATCATTATTTCTAACTGAACAATATTTGAATGCACCGACGTCAAATTCAATAAGGGTTTCCCTCAATGCGGAATTTAGTGCCAGCAAACATGCTCCGTAGACTTATAAAAACCGCAAATTATCACAGCAAGGCCTTCCGCACGTGATTTCTAGTTCCATCCCTTCGTATTTAAACACGTCTAGACCGTGTTTACTTTCCCTTTTTTGAGCGCGTGACATTTCCCATAAAAATTTCAAAAGTTCTATAGCTGTAACACTTCTTTGCAGTCTTGTGTTGACAGCCAAATCAAACCGCGATGGTATTAAAAGTCATAGCGCTCTATGAGCAGTTCATCGTTCAATAGCTATGAATTCGTGTTCCCGCCCACATTCCGCATGATGGCATGTTTTGACCACATGCATGTATCGGTATGCCACAACTCGCATGCCGCTCATCTTATGCGTTCGATGTACAGTTGTTCAATGATGCGTACTCAGACTGCGTTATTCATTCCACGTTTCATGCATAGACATACATACAGGTCGCTGTTCGGACCCTACTCCACAAGCGCTGGCATGTTCTTTTCGTTTTGTGCTCGCACGGCGCCAACGAGTAGTGGGCGGAGGAGGAGCTGGTTCTCTCGGCGTACCAACTTTTCCCACAGTGCTCCGCGCCCGCAGGGCGTTGTGGGATAGCTTGAAAATGGTCTATTTAACACAGCCAGGTGTAGTTCTCCCAGAAGCAGCTAGAGCACGTTTATTTTAATTGCATTGTGTAATAAATCAAGCTTGCAATACATATGCGGTTTATGTAGATTCAAACCATTATTTTTCTGCCAATTTCCCCTTTATAGTCGTATCATACTTTCTAGTCATTCTTCGAAACGCAGAAGTAAGATTGCGTGGTTAGGACTGCGTATGTGAGGCAGCCAGCTTTGACTCCGGTTCTAATTCATATTACCTTCCAATTATTCCGCAAAAGCGTTACGGGTGTTATTACCCGAAAGTGTAGACAGTACCCAGTGAAAGTCGTTACAGCGAACGAAGGTATCTCCTAGTAACAGAAGATCGGACAGTGCCTCTTTTATGCTCAAGGCATTATTGGCTGAAACGAGCCGGACCGGACCCAAACCTCTCGGGCCCGGGCCGGACACGGATCATATGTAAAACACCGCGCCAGGCTCGGGCAGGCCAGAGCGTGGCGTTGCTGGGCTAGGCCCGGGCCGGAAAAATCAACCAGTGCAGTGTTCTGGCAGCGGCGGTAGGTAGTAGCAAAGCAGGTGCTTGTCAGGGGTGTTCCAAACATCAATTTTCCGTGGCGCGTAACGCTATCGAACAGGCGGAAGGTATGTTGTCGGTGGCGGCAGAGGTGTCTAGCGATGGTACTGCTGCGGTGCAGCGTCTTCGCGTAAGTGCAGAGCGGCATGGCTGACTGCGGCAGCATAGCTCATCACTTGCGGCTTAGCCTGTGCTGGTTCAGGCGCCCCCAGAAATTACTATATTGCCTGGCGTACGACGGCGGCAATCGGGTACACTTGTGGCTGCAAGGATGGCAACCATTTATGCGGCTACTTACGTACAATGGCTTTGATAGTCTCGCACAGGTCGTCGGATTGTAGTGCCTGAACTTCCCCGTATGTTGTCGTAGGAATGTGGTGGTTGTACTTCCCGAGTTATAGTTCGATCAACGTGGCTCCTGAGACGAATCATATGACTCTTAGGTGGGTTGAGTAAAGGACCGGCAAACAGTTACTGCGTAAACGACCGGCAAACTCCCCGCGTCAGGAAGCGAAGCTTCTCGGACACGGCGGCGTCAGCATGGCGAAGCCGGAGGATAATTTCTTCATTGTACATACCGATGACCTCGTTCGGCAGCTGTACACGAGTCTCTAGAAGGGTTTGGGCTCTTTCTTGCAGTCGATGCTAGTGAGGGTGTCAAAAAATGTAACGCGAAAAATGTAACGCCCATGTCATGAGCATGGCCTCTCTGTTCTCGAATCGTGTTCAAGCGGTGCTTTACAAAGCGAAATAAACGTGCCATAGCTGTGTCTTCATTGGTTGAGTTGTTGAAAAGGGTGACCCCGATTCACCTTTCAAGCCAGCTTTCCGCTCTTTGAGTGATGACACACGGAAGGTGGTGACTCCCTGGGTTGATGGAGCCGAATTGATTTAGGGTACACTGACTAGGTCAACGAGGCTGTCGAAGTCTTGAGTCTGCTTAGCGTTGCAGGGAAAGGGCTCGTACCCTGGCTGTAGTCCTAGCTGCCTGCTGCTACGTCGACGATCCGGCATGTCTTTAAGGTCTTTTTGGCGCATTACGTAGACGTAGATCACGGCTGTGCGTGGGTGTCCGCTACATGACGTGGTCATGGCGGTGAAGAAGACTCTAGCAATACTCTGAAATGCGGCGCCCTATTCATTAGGGTGAACTTGTGTCTGGAAAATGAAAGGTCAAGTTCAATGAGACCAGAGAGCAATGGCGGCCGTCGGGTAGGCTGCCATGCGGTAAAGCTCGTCGGCGTTTGTAGTACATGTGCTATTGAAGATTCCAGCGTTATCCCTGGTGGCCACATAAGCCCCCGAATAAACTAGACTATTCATGTCTTGTGCGCGATCTTGAAACCGATCTCTATGAATGGCGAAGCTCCTTAAAACATTGCGGCACAATCTGCCCTAAGTGTTTTAAGTTTTTATGAGTGAAATCCGAATATATATTTACACAGGGGTATCTGCGCAAGCAGGCGTTTGGTGAGTGGCGTCACCACGGGCCTGAGCCAAAGGGGTGGGGAGTTGCAATTCCCTCGCACGCCTCTACTTGCGTGGCTTAGCCGTGTCTGGGCAAAAGGGTATCCTGGGTATTGAGCCTACACCTGGTAATTGTGCCTTTAAGGACCACCGGCAGAGGCGAAACACCCCTTTGGCCCCGGCTTCACGTAGACAGCACCCCTTGTCTGATCCCACCTAGGAAAAGCTGGCAGTTACTTTTTCTTGTCCCTCTCTCCTCTCAGAGCTTCGTCTTCATCTATCACTGTTAGTCTGTCCTGTTTTCTGTTCCCTTCAACTTCCTTGTTTTATCGGACGGCAAGGGTTAGTTTGGTGTATACAGTATCCAACCTTGGGTGTGCTATATCGGGTTATAGTAGTTTCGTACAACTCGCATCAGCGATTCCGGCGGGTATTTTGTAGCCTCTCCTTGTTGGGCTTCATGGTGGGCGGTTGGTCTCGCTAGAGAAAACATTTTTGACGGGTTTAACTTCCTTTCCACGCCTATCCGATCAGACTCATTCTAAATGAGGGTGCACCGAAGAAATCTTTCAGTTTAGTCTTAAAACATCCGGATCTTTCCGCGCGCGCGCGCGCGCGCGCGCGTGTGTGTGTGTGTGTGTGTGTGTGTGTGTGTGTGTGTGTGTGTGTGTGTGTGTGTGTGTGTGTGTGTGTGTGTGTGTGTGTGTGTGTGTGTGTGTGTGTGTGTGTGTGTGTGTGTGTGTGTGTGTGTGTGTGTGTGTGTGTGTGTAGATATACTGTGCTGGCTACGCCGGAGGGATGAACTGCCCTAGACCATACGGAGCTTCGCCCCTAAAATATAGGGCGCAATGGCTAGGAAATAATCACAAAAGTACTCACTGCCACACTCCCAGAATATATGCAAGCAGTCTACATAAAGATAGGCGTCTGGCCGTACATACCTAATGCTCGCAGATGCTTCCGGTGTGAAGTTTGGTCACAGCTCAAAGAGATAACGTCACCGCATGTCATGTGCAAAATGTGATGTTCAAGAATGTGCTATCGGGGATTGCACGCCTAAGCCGCACTGCTTGAACTGCGACGGAGATCACCCTGTGTATAAGCGCTCTTGCCCTAAGTGGAAGAGTTGATAATTTAACACAGGTTAATGAAAACAGCTCGTTTAATGAAGCACGGGCACTATTTACATTTGTCAGGTCATCATATGCTGGTACGGCGCTCGTGGTGTTGACGCGCCGCAACGGCGTTTTGCAGCTGCGAGGTTCACGCACAGTGGTCCGCGAGCAACTTCTGCCCCCGCAACATCATCCACACGAATACATCCCGTCCTGCTCTGGTGCCAAATAGCTTGCAGGCCTCCGGGTCTCCAGTCCTCGGGCCATCTGCTAAGGCAGAGAGCTTTTAGACTGTCACACCCGTACGCGTACACCGCGAGCGGCCATCCAGTGGCTCTGCCGAGGTCATAGACACAACACAAAGCCTATCGGTGCTTAAGACGCCAATGAGACCACGTGGCCATTAGAGCAGGCCAAAAAAGAAAAACTCCGTTTTATGGGGTCCGAAAAGGCTATCTAAACTTAAGTTGTCTATTTAGACGCACAGCACAAAAATACAAAAAATGGCTACACAAATATAGTACACTGGAACGTTAGGAGTCTTCTCCACAATCTTGATGATATTATAGAACTCTTACAAAAAATACAATTCCAAGGTGCTGCACGTACATGGGAACCCAACTGAAGTCCTCACAAACGAACTTTCTTCGACAAAATACGCTGTTACACAATGACAGTGTTGAGGCAGTGTCCAGGGATCCGGAGGAAATCTGAGCTAACGTCGCCTGTGCTGAAACAACTGTCTCTTCTTCTTTTGCACGAGAAATATTCAGACAGCATACATGTATACACCGATGGTTCCACGAACCGCCAGTCTTCCTCAGGGGCAGTAGTTGTCCCAGCAAGAGGTGTTACCCTCAGCTTTAGGACGGACCACTCCACGGCATCTACAGCAGCGGAAACAGCTGCTTAGCGCGCTGCACTTCCTGTGGTCAATCGGGAACCACCGCAACAATGGTCGATTTTCAGCGACTCAAGGGCTGCCCTACAATCTGTGCTCTCAGCACTGCGTCGCGGGCCATACGAACAGCTTGTTTTCAAAATTCGACGCCTGCTCCGCACTTCACACGAGAAAGGGCATCATGTGACGCTTCAATGGCTGCCAAGTCACTGCGGCATCATAGGGAACGAACATGCCGATACTGCCGCGCAGGCAGCCCTTGAAGGAACACGAGAAGCCATACCACTTTCGCGGACTGATGCTGCCAGTAATCTTCGGCGAATTGCGCGTGAAATCACGTTTTCACTATGGTGCCCACCAAGCATCGATACGAATCGTCAACACCACCTGTCCTCTTTGATGGCTCTCCGCATGCCCGCTGGACTCGACCGAAGAGAAGCCACCCTTCTTCATCGCTTATGGCTAGGAGTGGCATTTACAAAATCTTATTCCTTTGTCGTAGGAATGGCCGACAACGCTCTCTGCGATGCCTGTCATTGCGAAGAGACGCTACACCACATCCTGTGTGACTGTCCGTTGTATGAAATCCAGAGACAGTCACTGGCGTCCGCGTTTGTGCGCATCGACAACAGCCAAATGTCTGTGGACACTATTCTGTCAAGTGCCCGAGAGAAGACATTGCAAGAGAAGGCGACCAAAGCTCTGTTGAAATTCCTACGTGACACGGGCTTGAACAAACGACTGTAACGGCAACGTCACACACCGCGAAAGACAAGACTGGACTATGACTGAGTGTGCGCGCGTGTGCTGCCGAATGTGCTGTGTTTCTCTCTTCCCTCTCTGCTCTATCTTTCATCTCCCCCATCTCTCTCCTATGCGCAGGGTAGCAGACTGGCTGCCTATAGGCTGGTTAACCTCCCTGCCGTTCTTTTCCCCCTGTTTTCCTTCCTTCCTATCGGTGCCCAAGACGCCAATGAAACCACGGGGCCATTAGAGTGGGCCAAAAAAGAAAAACCCCGTTTTATGGGGCCCGAAAAGGCCATCTAAACTAAGGTTGTCTATTTAGACGCACAGCACAAAAATACAAAAAATGGCTACACAAATATAGTACACTGGAACGTTAGGAGTCTTCTCCACAATCTCGATGATTTTATAGAACTCTTACAAAAATACAATTCCAAGGTGCTTTACATCCATGGGACACAACTGAAGTCCTCAAAAATGAACTTTCTTCGACAAAATACGCTGTTACACAGGGACAGTGTTGAGGCGATTGCTGCGTCCGGTGGTGTGGCTATTATTGTAAATAAGCATGTACTTTGCTAATCTGTCTTAAGACGGCACTGGAAGCTATCGGAACTGAAAACAGAATCCTGTTTATCATTACTCGCATCTCGTCGCCATGACTGCCTATAGCATCTGTCTTTTTCACAAGTTTTTTTACAGCTCTCTCAGTAAGCCACTGTCCATCCCCCCCTCCTCCCGACACGCATCTGCAGTCACACCGGTCACTCGCAACTAGTTTCTCGCCCACGTGCCCGCAACGCCACTGTATACAGTGGCTAGAAACCTTTATAGCCACTATACCGTCACCATTTCGTCTTCATTCTTTTTTCGTACAGCAACAGACTGGGACGGACTTTCCAATGACATCACAGCCATAACCTGCCCTTCCATATTTTTGACCACTTTAGCAGATTACTTTACAATATATTAAAACATGGCTTTTATTTTTCATGTATGTACCCACGCCTTACGTAACACTCCTTCAGCGGGGTCTTTGAGGAATGAAAATAAGATGAATCAAATTGTTAATTTGAATGCTCACAACTCTGTCGAGGGCACCCACTGCGATGCGAGAGGTTGACTACCAGAACAATTTCTCTTGTGTTTCGGAGCACGCCTATTTAATAAAAAAAGAGCCCACTTACTGCAATCATAACTCATATTCATCAATAGAATTGGCGCTTGGCTCTCCTCTGTTAGCCGTGTTAGAATAGAATGTGATCAAGAATACCTGCAGTATCGACCACTTTCCTGCTGCGCTAAACCTAGTTGACAACACCACAGGGCTTTCCTGGTAATTTTACCAAATGAAAAATAGCGTTCGCTGACTGGGAAAATTTTTTAAAATCCACAGGTTTAGCTCTTGATTTTACAACAAATCGTAGCATCGATGGCGCAGTAGAATTTTTCAGTGCATTTATTCTTGATGCTTCCGAAATATTTATCCCGCAAAGAAATGGTCACTTGTGTAGAAGACGTGTTCCCTGGTGAAACGAATATTGTAGGGATGGACGTAAGAAACAAAACATAGCCTGCGGTATCCTGCGCCAATATACGAATGCAGAAAACCTCGTGGTAATTCAAAAAATTTAAATCACTAGTCGTTTCCTACGTCCAGCAAGAAGAAAGTTGAAAAGGAACCCACCAAGTTTCTTTCCAGTATTAACTTCTGCGCCCAAGAAAGGAAAGTTTTCTTCGGTAGGTTTAAGAGGCACCAAGCTCATCCCTTGCCTTTGGTGAGTCGAGACACACTGGAAGACCAGGCCAACACTCTCCGTGAGCACCCTGAGCGGGTCTCCGATTGCGTGCACTAATCAAAATATTTCTTAAAATACGAGGAAATGACAGAACGCAAAACATCCGAGTGTAACATATAGGACAAACAGCACTCCGGTTTTATATGGCTGACCTTAGGGTGGCCTTGAACTCATGCCACGATACAGCACACGGACCTACGATATGCAGAAGCACCTTCACGATGACACAAGAATAGCTTTGTTTGGTACCTTATCTGGGCTGCCGGGTGCCTGTCATCGACGTGGAGGGAGGCCATTGCTGTCCCTATGTTGAAGGAAGGCAAGGATCCCTCTATATTTACAAGGTACCGCCCATTAGCCCTTACAAGCTGCTTGTGTAAGGTGTTCGAGAAAATAATAGGCTTCTGTATTTTCTAGAAACCAACAAACTATCATCCCTTATCAGTGCGGTTTCATGTGGAGCTAGTCCAATATTGACCATCTAGTACGCAGTGAAGCATGCATTCACGACGCGTTTATCCACAAACAGTACTGTCCTTCCGCGTTCCTCGACATGGAAACAAGCATAAAAAAATCGCGGTATGTCCACGGAGTAAATGAGTGGGGCGAAGCATCAGTCAGCCCGTCCGTGCGTCCGTCCGTGCGTCCGTGCGTCCGTGCGTCCGTCCGTCCGTCCGTCCGTCCGTTCGTCCATCTGTTCATGGGTCCGTCCGCTGGTCAATGGGTCCGTTCATGAGTCCGTTCATTCATTCATTCATTCGTCCGTCCGTCCGTTCATCTGTTCATGGGTCCGTCCGCTGGTCAATAGGTCCGTTCATGAGTCCGTTCATTCATTCATTCATTCATTCGTCCGTCCGTCCGTCCGTCCATCCGTCCGTTCATCTGTTCATGGGTCCGTCCGCTGGTCAATGGGTCGGTCCGTTCATGAGTCCGTTCATTGTGCGCTCGCGCTTATCCTTCGGTGGGGAGAATCGCGTGCCTTGGCCTTTCACGGCAATGATTCCGTTAGCTTTCTGGGACACAAACTTCAACTTTCTCGCAGGGCAGACCCCCTTTGCGGAAAGGGCGCGCTTTTCAAACACAGCGAAGTAACAAGTGAGACACTCGTTAGTTCGCACACATCTCTGTACCTGTGATCACGCTTCGAGCGTCGTTTTATTGCGATAGCAATTATATGGGCACTCTCGGCTGGATTTTGCCGCTGGCGTCGGCGTCGACGTGGGCGGCGCCATCACTCACCGTATATGTCTACGTATATATATATATATATATATATATATATATATATATATATATATATATATATATATATATATATTAAAACGCAAGAAAGAAATGCTTAAAAAGACTCTGGCGTGCGGAATCGAACGTGGGACCTCCATCCATAGTGCGAGGCGTTAAACACTGAGCCACCGAGAGGCACCTCCTTAAACGTTCAAACCGCAAGCTATTCATATCTACCACTTACCGCTGTTGGCGGCTTCTCGTGGAGGGGGGGGGGGCTATCGTGTTTTCAGCATTATCAGTAAGATAGCGCAATGAGCGTGCAGCGGCAATGAGCGCGTGCGCGCGTCATTTTTACTTGAGCAGCGTGCTGCACGTTTCAATCCGCTAGCCGTTCTCAGCGTTACACTCTAAGTTGCTGCTATCGCATTCATTGCTTCGCCCTTGCAGCGAAACTGTGACTTTCTTTAATGCATCGCCAACTAGCGTACATTGCAACTCTCATTGTGAAAGATAAGTAACACGTGGTCTGGACAGGGTGTCAAAATGGACGATCGAAAATTTATTTATGCTGAGTACGCTTAAAAGCTACTATGTCCTATTCTCGAGAAAACGATGACTTGTCCCTATCAAATTGCCTAGGCAGGCAGCTTGTACCTGTAGGTACAGAACACAAGTTCTTAGGAATTATTCTTGATTCAAAGTTCACATTGATTTCCCACAAGAAATACCTTCAAGGCAAGTGCCCAAGAACGATGAACATTATGAAAATTTTGTCGCGCACATGAGGCAGTGACAAAGTGCCCATCGAACTTGTGCAGAAGCCTCGTACAAACGCATCATTACTATATGGTGTCGTGGCTGGTATACGACTCCACTTGATATTCAAAGCAGAGATATGCACACACACACTACGCACGCGCAGCTGATTAACTTCAATTGTCGGCGTGCGGCATTTAATGAGAACGTAGCGCTGTCTATAGACACCGCAGAGCAAACGCAGGCATAAAAACCACACGTTTGTCCACACGGAATATATTTCAGCTTTCACTGCTACAGTTCACGTGGAAGAAACGTACGTCAGTGACAGGGGCGTAGCGAGATGTTTTCAGTGAGGTCATCATCATCAGCCTGACTACGCCCACTGCAGGCCTCTCCCATGATCCGCCAGTCATTCCGGTCTTGCGCTTTCTGCTGCCACGTTATACCTGCGAACTATTTAAAATATCATTGATATCATTGACCCACCTAGCTTTCTGTCTTCTCTTCATGCGTTTTCCTTCTCTTGGAATTGTCAGTTACCCTTGATGACCAGCGAGTATCCTGCCTACGTGCTACGTGCTCGGCCCATGTCCATTCCTTCTTGATTTCAACTCTGATATACCTGTCTTAAGCATAGGTCGGCTAACTCACTTGTGAGACCACTCACTCACTCAGATGAACCTGTGAGTTTGAGTCTGAATGAGTCCAGGTGAGTATTATTTTGGGGAGTCTGAGTCCGAGCTAGTCCGGTTGAAAAAAGTTTTGGTGAGTCTGAGTCCGAGTGAGTCCAAAGCACAAAATATAAATATTCAGTGAGTCTGAGTGAGTTTCACTTTCTCTTGCCGACTTCAGGTTCTATATAGTCACCTTCAGCATTACTGTCAGCTTTACCTGGTTTCACATTTATACTCGCGTCTACTGACAGGTATTTCAAAGCAGTGTCGTTCATACATTGTTTCAATATTTATTAGAGGAATGGATTACGTAGGGTGCCTTGAACTATCCCTAATCAACTCTTCCAAGGAATTTCTTGATTATTATATCTCATGCTGTCATTTCTTCTAAGAAACAAAAAGACTTTACTGGTTTGCAAGCACTCGGAACTCTTTTTTAGAAGATGCTATGTCAAACAGCAGTATGAAGAGCACCTATTACGCGAGATATTTGTGTTCACACCACAGTCGAAGAAGCTAATTCTAGGCTGACGGACTCGTGAGTCGACTCACTCACACTCACTCAGACCCAGATCGAGACGTGAGTCTGAGGGAGTCAGAGTGAATGTTTTGGTGAGTTTGAGTGAGCCCGGCTGAAGAAAATTTTTATGAGTGTGAGTCCGGTGAGTCAGGCTCAGAAAAATTGCGAGGCTGAGTCAGAGTGAGTCCAAAGCTCACTCTTTTGAGTGAGCTCCGCAAGTTTTGCCGACCTATGGTCCTAAGTAGACATGTTCCTTTACAACTTCCAGCGTCTCTCCATCTATTGCAAAGTGCTGTTTCTACCGAGACTGTTCCACATTACTTTAGTTTTGTGCATAGTGATTTTCAGGCCTACTATTCTGCTTTCTTTGTCTAGTTCAGCAATCATGAGCTGCAATTCGTCTCCTGAATTACTCAAAGCAATTTCATCAGCGAATCGTGGATCACTAAGATATTCTCTATTAATTCTTATCCCGAACTCTTCTCAATAAGGTGCCCTGAAAGCTTTTTGTAAACACGTGGTGAATAGCATTAAAGAGATCGTGTCTCCCCGCCTTACACCCTTTTATTGTGATTATGTCACTTTCTTCATGGAGAATTATGGTGGCTGTAAATTTACTGTAGATTTCTTCCAGCATGTTCATGTAGGGTTTGCCGATGCCCTGATTCCGTAGTACCGGCATTACTGCTGACGTCTCTACTGAGTCAAATTTATTGTCGTAATCCATGAAAGCTATGTATAGGGGCTGGTTGTATTCCACACATTTCCCTATTATACCTGATTGATAGTATAAATATGGTCTATTGAGGAGTAGCATGTACGAAATACTCCTATGTCATTTGTTTTATTGAACTCTGATGTCCCCTTCATTCTATTAGCTATTTTTTTTTTGTAAACAGTTTGTGGAGAACGGACAGTAGCCTGATCGGCCTGTACTTTTTCAAGTCCCTAACGTCTCCTTTCTTATGGATTAAAATGATGTTGGCGTTCACGTACCCTTTGCGTCAGGAGGCATATCGTATATAAGGTGGCCAATTTTTCTAACACAATTTCTCCGCCATCTTTCAGCTGGTCCGTTGTCCCCTTATCCTACATCATCCAAAACGATTGCTCGTGACGCACAACCGTTCACTGGCCACCCCGTATATGCAGCCGCAGCATCGCGCTTTCAAAATTCAGTCAAGGGAATCTTTACTTCGCTTTCGCTTGACGTTGAAGGCAACGCATCTTCTTCATTCAATCAATACGAATAATAAAGACAAAATAACAATTAGGCATTCCCGAACCACACCCAAATTACGCAACATTCACGTGATACCCCCATCACTCTGCGACGCATTTACTTGAGTTCTCTCCCTGTGAAGATGCGGGCGACAATTTTTTCGGGCTCGTGCATGTGGCATGGGGAAAATGAGGCCGCTCCTCAACGCGCGCAACGTGGTAACATCTCCTTTCAATGTTGACCCTGTTAGCACCGTTTCTAGGCGCGGCAGCTAGGCGGCGAGCGCTCAGTTGAAATCGCGAATAGACATGAAAAAGTAAGTGCTACATGAAAAAAAATGGAAGGGGAGAAGAATATCCAATATTAGACTAGATTTGACCCTGGACCTTCTCTGTGGCAGTCGAGTATTATACCACAGAGCCCCGCTGGTCTTTGAAAATTCTTTGCAAAAAGACCGTATGCAGGCGTCATTTCGAGCAAGGATTCGAGCTAACTTAGGTAATATACCATAGAAGAATAGTGAAATAAGAACCTGTCGTCACAGTGCTATTTGTGCAACGTGTTTGTGGCTTAATGCTTTTTGTCCAGGTGCCAGCCGCCAGCCATAATTCATCTTCATCCGTCACATGCAGCATCAACAGCATTACACCCTAAATATGTGTAGCGTGCACCTCGCTTATCCATAAAAGATCGAACAATGGGACAGTGAGTGCTGTCCTACTTCACAAAAGTTAAAATTCACGCTTAGTGGACACTTTGCGGAAAGCCAAAACATCAAACGCGGTTGACCTTGCCCTAACACGAAGCTGTGCGCAGAGTTTACTTTGGACAGCACCGCATCCACAGGGGAATTTTTTTTCATGGTAGTGTAATAATTAAAAACTTGTTTTGAAAGGAATTCGTGTGGATGAAAAAGCACCCTTTCCGTCCTTGTGATCCAAACCCGCAACCACGTAATTAGGGCAACGAGTTGAGCTGGCTAGCACTTCCAGGAATGGAACTCGCATAAATGGCTAACAAAGTGGACGAGAGCATCCTCCATCACAGCGCAATTGTTAGAACATCAGACGCGCAAATCAACAGTTGTTTGGATCCTAATTGACAATAGAAATGTTTTCTCGCCTCTTTTATCTTTTCAATTTAGACCATATTATTTGCATGTACTGCACTTGAAAAAAAAAGGAATTATGTACGTATGCTCTCCTTGAGAAACGTGCTCTTTAACCAACCATTTCCTTTCATAAAATGTGTGCCGAGAAAGGTTGGGAGAAAATGATTCTTTAAAATTCAGTTCTTGATTTTTACGTGCCAGTACCTCAAACCCCAGAACGCACAACGTTTCCTATGAATGGGGAGACTATATTTTTCCGACCGAGACGAAATGCCTTATTGATCACGTTACCGGCGAGATTACTTGTCCAAACACGACGGAATGTCCAACTGATACTGTATGTCCAATGAGCCCAGAGGCACTTTGTTCCAGAGATCTATGAGGCAATCATCATCCATGCGTCTGTCCCGGCTCCACCTCTCCCTCGGGTTTGTGAGGCAACGATTTGTTTCGGGCAGACTAGAAGGGCACCAGGCGCCGAGCAGACATAGCTTGTCTCACGAATACAAGCCACTGAGACTAAAAATTTTCTCCTCGGACAAAGGGGCTACCCTTTGGCACAGCAACTTTAGTCGACGCACGCAAAGTTGACGTACTCAATAGGAATACCGCACAGTTGAAATCCAGCGGAGTACTACACGGACACGAGGGCAACCGCTCGCGATTCAAGGGGCCAGCAACAGTCACTTCCCCGAACCGTACACCGCCTCATCGCCTCCACAAACAACGCACGCCGTGAAAGCGAGCACAAGGCGAAATCTCGAGAATTCGAGAAGTCAATGCGGCTACCACCGGCGCGCGTTCCTTTACGCAGTAGAACCTTCCGTCCGTTCCCTGGCCTTCCTCATGCTGCGCACACGTGAGTCCTGTGGAATATTCGCCAACTCGACCGTGGGCTGATATGAGCGGGCGACAACGGAGAGTCAGGCAGTCGGCGAAGAGCGGCCGGTGACGGAGGGAACAACCAGCGCTGGAGTCTCTGAGGATGGTTAATCGGAAGAGAAACATTCGGGACATTTAGGAACTGAACATGATTGGTGAATATTTCAAAACCATAGGTGTCCTGAAGATTTTCTAATGCAAGAGATTGCATATGCAGCGCGAGTTGTTTGTTCTCGTTGTTTAAACACCATCGCACTTATATTGTGAGTTACATAGTGATCTGACTTGCTGCTTCTGCGTGTATGTACATGTGTATGTAATACCTGTACGGCCTTAACTAAAAGCATATTTTGTTATCAACTCTAGGCTCTGACTCGGTCTTTGGACCATAATTGGCGCCCGCTGGTGCACTAAAAGGGCTTACCCTCAATTGTGCGACCTTTCGTGGTGTGTTCTGGAAGGCCGAACGTTAGCCCTTGGTATCTGCCCGGCGATTGCCTTCCCATTTAATGGGATTAGCGACAATAGTGGGCCGTCTATCTTTTTGTCTGAAGAATCTACTTCATTCTTTTGTACCTTGCACATTGCCAGCGTATGTGATGTTTGTTCTCTTACTGAGCATAATTTTTCGTTGTAGTTGTTGGTTGATGTTACGATTTTCATATATTACCTCGTTTCTAAAATAAATAGCACTTGAAAGTCAGTGCTTCGACTGTTCTGTTCTTTCGTTTTTGTCGTTCTGTGCTGTCAACTTTTAACGTATGTAAACGTAAGTAACCAACTAACGTAAGTAACCAATTAACGTAAGTAACCAACTTACCCACAGAATAACTCTTAAGTGTGACTTGCATAAATTTTCCGAACTCCACGAATTGCTTCCAGCGAGGCGTGAAACTTTCACTAATGCTGTGGATTCTACGTTTCAATACATTTCCCAAAGAGTTTGTATTTTATCAGGGTGTATATTAGTTACTGGTCTACAAAATTACCCTGTGGCCGAAAGACCCTAGGTATTACAGTCCGTGCGACCTTTCAAAGGCTGAACGCGCCCATGCTTGCAGCTCCTGATGGATACGAGCTGGCACGCAGCATGAAGTGAGGGGGACCTTTACGGCTTTTAAATGCGAATGCACTTCTTAGTCGGGCTACGTCAGGCGGTCGTCGGGATCCGTCCACCACCCTCTCCCATAGCAACAGCTGCGGGCGCTCGCGTCCCTAGCAACTGGAGCCCTCATCATGTCACGCTTCGGCGTCGGCAGCTCTCGGCAACAGCTGCGGGCGCGCGTGCTTATCCTCGCTTCTAGCAGAGTCCTTCAATGCTTCTAGCAACCGGAGCCCCCATCTCCTTAAATTGAGCGTGACTTGCCACCGCCTCAATGCAGTGCGTTTGAAACGTGTTTGTAACGTTTGTGCTGCCAGCGTTTGTGTAGATTTTTTTTTTAGAGGTGCACGCTAGCTACTAGAACTGGAAACGCACACCGCGTTCCTCGCGACAGAAAAACGTCACGTGCGGTGAACGTTACTACTGGCAGCACGGTGTAAAAAAATATTCTTTTTGTTATTCTTCTAACACTATTTTTATTCTTTTAACATTTTTTAACGTTGGTTTCTTACGTGCGAAACGCCGTTAGGGACGCAGCGCAATGCATTCGCATTTCTTCACGATTCCCTTTGAGGGGGTGGGGGCATTTTTTTTGTGTAGATTGTGCTAGCAATTCGCCGTTCTGTTTAGCTGGTGTTGCGTAAGCCACACTGAAATCACTGAAGAATCTTGCGCGGTGAATCGCAGGTGTTGCATGGACAGTGGCCGCCTTCCTGCTGGTCAACTCTGCTTTGGGCGCCGGGGTGCTCAACTATCCGGCTGCCTACGACCGCGCTGGCGGCATTCTGGCGGCGACACTGCTCCAAATAGTAAGCGAATACTACTATCTCCTTCCTCAAATCGTAACCCATATCGAGCTGCACTACACCGCTTCTTGGTGGCATGGGTACTTATTAGCACTCAATTGTGCTGTTCTTTTCCTGCTAATATTTTATCCATATTCAGCTTTTGTTATCTTCAGCCTTGTTTTCCGCTTACACCAGTTCAGAGTGTATGTATATCTGGCTGGTCGATAAAAATGGCGTATGCATGGCCTTGGTGATGAAAAACAAGGCACCAAGAAAAGTAGAAATAGATTCATAAAAAAAAGGCCCCTGCGCAGGAGCCTTGTTCACAATGAAGCAAGAACAACATTGTCACTATACTTTTAACGTCATCCTATCAAACAGGGTCAAACAGTGCCCATACAATTAGATTGGCGTAAGATAACCGCTACTTCTGTATCGCGTCTGCGCAGGGGTTCGAGTCGTCAGTTTCTGGCGAAGCCTTGAGGTGATTTTTACGTGGTGCTGGCGGAAGCGTCCACCTATAGTCTTAACGCATGGTCCGTGAACACATGTTCTGTAAGGGCACGGGCGTCACCTGTTTTGTTCCTGACGTTATTACAGTGCTCTCGTATATTTCTCTTGAAGTTGCAAGTTTCTGCAGTTGTTTGTTTCTGCAAATTTCTGACTTTGTAAACGACGCCTGGGAAGTTCTCTCGACATATCCTTAACATCCGTGAGGCTGCTTCCGAGTGAGACTTGTGCATGTGAGATTTTTTACATCGTATAGGAGCACAAAATTCTCGCGAGCGCCTCACTGAAGCCCGGCACATGCTGTATCCTATACGCTTTCCCTACTGTTTTCACGTGCTCTCTTCTGAGCGCAAATTCGCTTTCGTCCCGCTGAACACACGAATACACGATGATCCAAGCGGCAGGGATTAGCCAACGTGCGCCCTAAACGCCCCCCCCCCCTTTTTTTTTTTACTTTGGAGAGAGATTTATTTTGGTCGAGTGCTACCACTGGAACCGAGGGCGTGGAATCACCATCACAGATCTTAAAAATGTAAGTGCTCTGCGCAGCTCAATCGGGATTGATTTCATATTATGCGGGCTTTTTATTCCTTAAAGCCTGTGTAAAGCTACATTCGGAACCAAGGAAAGCAGTTATACACTTGATTTGCAACATAGAAAAATAAAAGAAATGCTCGGCAGCATATGTATAGTTCACACAGAATGCTTCAAAACATTGTCACGTTGCAGGGGATGTGCATTGTTGCACTTTCTAGCAGTATAACACGACGCGTGACAGGACTTTCATTGCGGAAGCTAGATGCAATGTTGACGGCGAAGACTTTCACTTTGTTTCAAGCGAGTCATGGAACCACCCCGTTGTCGCAGCTCATGATCTGCCTGAATGTGGTGACCATGCTGATCCTTGGCTACTGTTCTGACCTGAACGGTGACAACACGTTCCATGACGTGCTGCTGACCACGTGTGGCCGGCGAGCCCAACAGATTGCGGCCATCTCGATCTTGCTGTCGTGCTATGGCATCAGCATCACCTTCCTCATTGTCATCGGCGACCAGTACGACAGGCGTAAGATCCCTCTTTTCTTTTGTAACGTAACGTCGATGGGATGCGACACGGAATGTTCACCTTGTGCCAAAACCTCGCAAGTTCTGTTTAGTTGGAACACGCTGTTTCGTTGGTGCATGTGGTACACATTACCTTAATGCGTCGGCCCTGATACTTGCGAAGATTGTGATACGTGTCTGCATGAGTGACGCTCATGTTTTGAGGCCGAGCCGAAGTCCGTTACAGTTTAAAATCTTTGCAACCAGTGCGGTGCGGGTAAAAAAAAAAAACCTCGACAAACAACAAAAGGTATGTGTGTTGTAAGATGCTGCTTCCGTATCAGTATCCAATTCTAAGCTGTTCAAGCGAGCAATTGCTAATCTTTTTCTTGACAGCGCGCTTCGCAAATCATGCACCCACGAAGATCTCGTAGCTTTGAAAAACAAAAAAGTACACCTAGCATGTTACACTGGGCATGTCCTTGTTTCAGGCGCAGAGAGTGCGTTGAAAAAGTAAAAAAAAATGACGCATGCTCAGACATGAAGTTTTTTTTCACAGTGAAAAAGGTTGTCGTGCTGTATATACACAAAGTGCCACATGTTTTAAGGAGAATCGAACGGAAGGTAGACGTCGTTTTGCTCCACAGATCGTATGCAAGGCCACATACCCGTCAGCTAAGAGACGTGCGTGCGGAGTGTTTTAGAGAGTACCAGTCCCCATGTGTATCTCGCGTACAGAATTTGGTGTATCGCTTCCCATTCTTACAGCTGGGCTAAGAGTATATAAGCATTGTGCCGATATTGGGGTGTTCACATTATTGTGCATTGTAGTGATGCGAACCTTTGTTTAAAGAGTGCACTGTTTCGTATAAGAATAAAAATACGCGAGAGATTGTTGAAGCCGCCCTCATAGAGCCGGCCGTTGGAAGTTGCGTCAGCTGCATGCTCTTCGTAGGCCTCTCTGGGAGAGCCTTCACGGGTGTTGACCGAGCCTTTTTCACGCACGGATCTATGCATGTACTGTTCTTACAATGAACATTCACCCTAAGGTTAGTTCTCGAGCCGCTGTGCCTTTCTCGTTCATTCGATGCCGTTTGATACCCAAAAAGCCACTTTATTGACGAACACCCATGGATCGCTATAATAAGGCAGAGGAGAAAATAGCAGGGTTTGTAATTTAGCTTTCCGAGAAGATTGCATTACGTTCGCTTGAGTCTGTAGTGTAAATATGACATGAAGGGGAACGGAACCCAGATTTCGCGTAAAAATGTTGCCTAGTATGCAATATGCTCGCCTGCTACTGATACTGTACTCGTCAAGTGATGTGCTAACACCAAATCGAAATGCAAAGATTAGGCACGAAATACTTCTCATCGCTCTACTTTCGGAGAATGGAACGCAATCGGTAAAAATTAGTTTGCGGTTGCGTGATTCAGTTATAAGACGTTCGGAGCTCGAGACATTCGAAGACATACCGTGCGTTATTTATTCGTAGTACACTAAAGTAGAGCAGATTCCTTCATACACATTCGAACAGAGGCAAAAACGACGAGTTGAAAGACAAACCGACGCGCTAATCGTGAGTCATGTGCCTCAAGCTGCCGTGCATGCGCAATGACATCGTACATACTCGAGAAATACCTAGTATACTTACACGTTCTCGCAGTGTTCGCATCGCTGTTTGGGCCCGTCTTCTGCCACGAGTGGTACTTGAACCGCCAGTTCACCACATTCGCCACGGCCGTGCTGTTCATCATGCCGCTGTGCTACTTCCAGCGTTTGGACTTCCTCAAATATGCCAGGTTTGTGTATAGCTATATAGCACACAAGTTGCCGAAACGAGATATTTATCGATTTTTTTTATGCAGGAACCGTCGGTAATGAGCGTAAATGAGATCGTACATGCGAATGCTTCCAAAATGCTATTCGCGTTAGTAAATTGATAGGTTTTCTGACTACCTATATTTGCGGCGCTTAAAGTATGTGCGCTGTTTTATTGCAGAAGTTAAAGCAATCCTGCTCTATGCCTGGCTTGAGGTGGCTTTATCTGATACACTAATTCACGATCGTTACGACCAACGGCCCACTGTGTGAACTCCGCGGTGCAGTGAAGTAATAGCACATTTTCTCAGCGAGTGCACCCATTTCGACACTTACAGCAGGCCTCTCGACCGCATTGGGCAAGCTGAACCGCCTTTCCAGTGGACAATATCCTAGGGCACTGGTCGACGAAATTTTCTGAAACTTCGTATACTACTTCTATGGCCCCCACAGAAGACAATGTACACTTTTATTGATTAGAAACTATGTAGGACCCAGAAGACTCTCTCAAAATCTATGACGTCACGGTGTTTGGCACCTGAATCGCTAGGTGGTGTCTCCACCCGCAATTTTTTTGCATGTTTTCTCGATTACTAATAGTCATTTCGCGGTAAAAGGGGTGTTATCGCGATCGTGAAGTTGTACTTTACTAATATGCGAAATGCCGTTTTGCTTTTTAGTGCCTCTTTACGACACCCATATTCCTTCCGGTCGTGGCGCAGAGTTATTGTAGAAATGTGTATACTTGCTGAAGTGATCAGAAGAGGCACGATATATTAAGTTTTTTATCTTTTTCCTTCTTTTTTCAGCTCGCTCGGCATCTTCGTTATGCTGTACCCTGTTTTCCTGACAATATTTATTTTTTCCACGGAAGAACTGGAGAAGGTCACCATGAAGACAAAGTAAGTCTCCAGAGTTGACACCCGCTTCAAAAAGTTGAAACTGGAGTTGCAAAGTTTTCTTGCTACTCGTTACTAATGGCGCGGCATGCATGAGTGAAGAGCAGGATCTTCATAAGGTGCTATATCCGGCGCCTTGCGATTTCGAAAGTCTGACGTTGTCGATTTCTCTTACCATTGAAACCTCATGCACGCTAACACCACTCAGCTGTGCTTTTTTTTCTTTACCGGTCTATGCACACCGTTGAGAAAGAATAGCTGCCGTGACTGTGTGTGTGATGCCTCGTTTCTTTTATCACCACAGACCGGACAACTTTATCGACCTTGTTATAACCTTGCCAGTGATCTGCTTTGCGTACCAGGTAAGTGCAGCTGTGTATCTAACGTTGTTTGATCTTTCAATTAGGAAAACGTTTTAACCACATGAAGCTGCGTTCTCTGCGTGTTGGCTAGAAAACCATTTGCTAATGTCACTCACACATGCATGATGAAGCAGCCTGAGCTTACTTATTTGCAACTAGCAAACTTGCAGTACGTTACACGCAACTGCGTTAAAGCATTGCGTAGACATATGTGTGGATATTTGTTAGAACAGGAACCAAATTTGTTACGAAACATATTTAAGAGTATTTTGAAAGTATCTGTATACTGTTTAAGTGAATTTATCAACAGTATAATGTGTAAAGTGCCGAGGAACGCCAATGCAAATCAGCAAACAAACAAATAAAACTATACTGTCTTGCAAGCTAAGTGTCGTGCACTATACCTGTCAACTGTTTGAAGGAAAGGAAATGCCTGAAACGTCTATTGATTACTCATATCTTCATTCCGATGCAAGGTCAAGAGTATCGATGGGCTTATTAAAGTGGTCGTGTGCGTGCCTGTGCATTTTTTGTTAAGAACAGAAAAGGCCCTCTGTATTTACTGGGGAATTTCCACGAAGGCGACTCTTTCTCTGATGCCTTTATCCTCCTGTTCGCTATGCTTTCAATTATGCATCCTGTCAATCTCCGACTTTCGCCGCTTATCAATACTATCGCAAACAAAATTCTTCCTGCCGTTTGGGGGAAATTCCGCTGTTTATCTTATCACATTTCGAATGGAGCCTGCTAAACGAGCTTGTTGGGGCAATTTTTATGAAAGGCGTGCTATTTCGTTCATCAGGCTACAAAGACAAAACCATTTAACGAATTTCGGTGGTTCAGGTTTCCCAACACCAAATTACAAGGCTTTCCCTTAAGGAGCACTAATTTCAGCTTCTAAGAATTATTGCAAATTCTGATTTTTTTAGTATACCAATTTTCCACTGAAATAAACACCTCAACTTCAGTAGACCTACGTTTCGTTTTACGGGTAAAAAAGTAGTAGGCCTTGTGTAATTAGTGGCTTGCGTGTTTTTTTTTTTCATCAAGGAGAAAAAAGAAATACTTAGGGTGCACAAACACGGCACTTAGCTACACCATAAAAATAATAAAAATTAAAGTGGCTTATGTTCTTTCGAACGACGTAAATACATTCCAGAATTAGTGAACTTTAACTCAAAACTTAGACCGCATTTACTCTCGCGAAATCATTTAGGTTTCATTCCTGAATCAAAATCGGGATGTAATATTGTTCGTCGAGATCTCCTACTTTTTCAAGCCTTGTGGTCGCACCACTGTAGTGTTCTTTCAGACTGCGGCTTCTTTGTGTAGTCTTTTTTTCTTATAGTTCGAAATTTAATAACTGGAGCTTCTACTTTCACTTAATTAAATTTTGACACCATTGCTATAGGCTTATATCTCGCACTGCTTCGTGACTGGATCGGTGCTTTCACATCAACCGTTCTAGTTCGTTGCCTCGCGGTGCGAATATGAATGATTCCACTTTGCTTTTCGACCATGGCGGCTGCATTTCGATGAAGGCTATAAGAAGGCTATTGTGCTTAGACTTAGCTGCATGTTAAAGAACCTTCAGCAGTCAGAACTATTCTAAAGGGCCCCCCCTGTATAGTCTGCTTTATAACAATATCGTGGATTGGCCCGTAAGATGCCATAATTATCTTCCATCAATTCAAAGCTTCTTCAGCGGTACACATCACTCTTAGCTCATTTTGTATCTCTTTCCATTTATCACTCATATTACCTTTTTGTGCACAGGAGGCTGTCGCGCTATTTATTTATTTATTTATTTATTTATTTGTTTATTTATTTATTTATTTGTTTATTTATTTATTTAAACTCTCATCCCGTGCATGTGGTGGATTATAGTAGGGTAGCAAATACAGTCCTGAGTACGATCGACAACTTCCAGGCAATTATGCCATGCAAAGTATAGGGGATGTTATTATAAGTAATTGTAATGTAATTGTGAAGAAAGAAAATGGACAAAAATAACTGTCCGTGGGCAGGGACCTAACCTGCGACCTTCGAATAACGCGTCCGATGCTACACCAACAGGGCTACCACGGCGGCTATCCCTCCCCCCTCGTCTACTTTATAGGGTGTGTATGCGCATATAAACGTTTTTGATTGATTGATTGATTGATTGATTGATTGATTGATATGGCTGTACCCTTTAGATCGGGCAGTAGCTAGCACCACCAAGCCGTAATACTTAGTGGAACAAACGCTAGATTAATTTTTTTTCCTTAAAAATGAGTTTGAGGACTGGTACTTTGCAGTGAATGGTTTAATTTTCACTCGTGCCTTGAGTTTAGCCACTAATCAGATAACCTCCTTCTATTTAATTCTACCCGCTTTGTCTATTTTGCCCTCCCTGTCCCTAAACCCCGGTGCTTTGAAAAACTCTGCGCCATTATCCTGAACCACGGTGGAGGAATAGCTATTCCTCCACCGTCCTGAACTATAGGGTGAAGCCCTTCACAGAGCATTATCAAGTGTTCGGCAGTTTCCTCTTCCTCTCCACACGCACTGCATACCGTGTCTACCCCTTCGTATTTGGCCCGATATGTCTTGGTTCGCAATACTCCCGTCCTGGCCTCAAACAGTAGAGATCTACCCCGAGTATTATCATAGATCCTTTCCTTGGTAATTTCCTGATTAAAAGTTCGACAGATCTTGAGTGCCGACTTCTTAATCATGCCAATCCTCCACATATCGGTCTCCGCTTCCTTCACCTTCTTCTTAACCGATAATTCTTTTTGGTTTGGCACCTGCTGTTTTCTCAGTATTTACCCGTCATATTTCCGGTTCGCTTCCTCCATTTTGTATCGAGATTCTTCATGTACAAGTAGCTGAAAACCTTCCTAGCCCAACGCTCTTCCCCCATTTCTCTCAATCGCTTCTCAAATTTTATCTTGCTGCTAGCTTCCCTGCCCTCAAATGATGTCCATCCCATATCACTTTGTACTCCCTGATTTGGTGTATTCCCGTGAGCTCCTAAAGCAAGCCAACCTATTCCATGTTGCTTAATTTCTAATCTTGCTTGAACTTCTGATCTCATGCCGAACGTCAGACCAGGAACCATGACCCCTTTCCATATTCCTCTCACAACATCATACCTATTGTAATTCTACAGTGCCCTATTTTTCATCACTGCTGCATTCCTGTTATCTTTAGTCATTACGTATATTTCGTGTTCTATTAGGTACTGGGTCCCATTGCTTATCCATACGTCCAGACATTTGTGCTTATCTGTAATATCTAGCGTGATCCCCTGTATCCTAAGCTCACTACCTTTAGTGAGCGCCCCCTGTTGCCATTGAGGCGCATCTGAGACACTCATTTTCTGCCTGCTGGCACGACGAAGCACGTGAAGTTATTACGAGCTGGCAGCTGAAAAATAATCCCGCGCATTATTCGAAGGTCGCAGGTTCGGTCCCTGTCCATGGCAAGTTATGTTTTCGTCCTCTTACATTTCTTCACAATTACATTACAATTACTTCTAATAACATCCCCTGTACTTTCCTTGTCATTATTGTCTGTCAGTTGTCGTTAATATTGTGTCTAACAAAGAAAACGAGCCCTTAAATGTACGCTTCTTTTCTTCAGTCGTGAGTATTGCAACACAAACATATGCCGGCTGTTTCAGCTAAAAACCACCAAGCAATAAACAATTCAAAATGAGTGCTATGCGTCTCCAGATAGCGCAGTATAGTTTTTAGCTGTGTGTAGCGCTTCAGAATATTTCTTTATCCGCCAAGCACGGTAATTAACAAAGATTGCTTAATGAACTTTTTAAATGCTGACTAGAGAAAAAATTTCCATAGAAGATTTGTAGCTCTTATCCAGAAATAATAAAATTTTCAAGTATACAGTAAGATAATAACGCTGGTTAATTTTTTTCCAGGGTTTGTTTAAAGTGCGCGAAATTCAAAAAATACCACGTGATTGCCGCGTAACTCGCGGCGCTTTGAGTGCCTTCAAATGAAAGTTGAACGAATCAGCGAAGGCTTCTCACGCACGAAGGTCGCTTGAACAGGCTATCGGTGACTACGATGGACATTAAGCGATGGTTGGATGTTACCATTCAAAAAAAAGGGGGGGGGGGGCGAAATAAAGAAACGAAGACAATAAACTTCGATGAAAAAACGGCTAAGTGCATTGCGATACAAGACCGGAGCAGCATTCGGCGCAGTGTAGACGTTTGTTTTTCTTTTTGGGCCCACGATAAACATGATGGTGGGGGAGATGATGAAATTTGATGGGGGAGATGATGGGGGAGATGATGGGGGAGATGATGATAACGAAAGGATATAAAAAAGCTCGATAGGAATATGTAGTGCGCTGTTTTTTTTGTTTTTTTTTTTGACACGCTTCGACAAGGGAAAGTCTTAGTCTGAAACGATGCTAATAAACGTGCGAATATAGTTCTCGGCCTACCGAACGGAAACAGGAGAAAGGCGGCAAGATTATTTCACTGATGGCACCCTGGAATTCGGGTAAATAGTTCGACATAGGTGCGAAATTACGAAACGCTCAAGGAGACAGGCGCGTTCAAAAAGCAGCGTCAGCGCACAAAAGGTGTGACTGAGTCTCTTGAAACAGACATTCTTGATTACATGACAGCCCATTCCCACGCAAGCGTGCGCGACGTGAGGACTGAAACGGGCGTTTCTAACAGTATAGTGTTTGGCGCGTACTCAAGTGTGCAGGACTTCGCCCCACCACGGTGGTCTAGTGGCTAAGGTACTCGTCTGCTGACCCGCAGGTCGCGGGATCCAATCCCGGCTGCGGCGGCTGCATCTCCGACGGAGGCGGAAATGTTGTGGGCCCGTGTGCTTAGATTTGGGTGCACGTTGGTCGAAATTTCCGGAGCCCTCCACTATGGCGTCTCTCATAATCATATGGTGGTCTCGGGACGTTAAACCCCACATATCAATCAAGAGCGGAGAACTTCACCCATACCATGTTCACCTGCATCAACAGCTGGAAGACTGAGATTTGCAAAGCAGTCTTGAGTTCCGCAATTGGATACTTATACAGGAAGGAGGTAATCCCGGCTTCCTGAAGAACATAATCTGGTCCGATAAAGCTCGCTTCTCGCGCAATGCCCAAGTCAATGTTCACAATGGTCATTACTGGAGCTCTGCAAATCCTCACTGGCTGTTGTAGTCACAACGCCAGGTGCAGTGGCCTTTCAGTGTTTGTTGTGGCATTTACGACGGCAAAATTATTAGCCTGGTCTTTTTCAATGGAACACTCACCGCAGAACGCTACATCGGTGAAATACTAAATGGCCCGCTCAAGGACTTCACCTGCCACCTTCAGCTGCTTCCAGCAAAACGCAGCTCCTCCGCACAGCTACACGCGGACTCAAACGTGGCTTGGTCGGCAATTTCCCGAGAAATGAATCGTCAGGCCGTCTTAACCATATTAGACTCCGCTAGATTTCATTCCATTGGGATACATTAAAGGCCAAGTCTACACCGAAACGACGACAACGCCCACGAGACTGAAGTTTAAGATAGCAGATGCGTGCCGCTCTATTACTCCGCGAATGCTACGAAACCCGACAGAAAATGTGTTGACTCGATGTAGATTGTGTATAGGGGCTGATGGGGGGGCTGTACGAGCACGCTATGTAAACTGCCCGTGACGTCTCAATGAAAGTGCTTTGGACTTTTCAATACGCTGATCTCTTTCCAACACCTAGCTTTCCTACTAATAAAGAGGCGGCTATAAGAGCACAGAACATTTTTTTATTCGTTCTATATATATATATATATATATATATATATATATATATATATATATATATATATATATATATATATATATACGCGCTGTGCTCTAACAGACTGGTTCTGAACATGAATTTCGATACGAGACGTAGTACGAGCGATAAACTTTTGAACCCACAGCCAATCGTACCGCATTTCTTGCAAGTATCCACTAGAACAATCATCGTAATCGATGCAGATATGACAAAAAAAACTTTCTGGAATAATTACCTCTGAAATTTGTATTGTATTGAAATTTTTTCTCTAGTCGGTATTTAAGATGTTCATTAAGCAATCTTTGTTATTTACTATGCTTGGCGAATAAAAAATATTCTGACATGCTACATACAGCTAAGAGCAATACTGCGTTAGCTGAAGATGCATAGCACTCATTTTTAGTTTTTTTTATTCCGTGGTGCTTCTTAGCAGAAACACCCTGTATTACATGACCATGGTTATGGAATGTTTTAACTTTCTCGTTCATTTTTCTCTCCCTTTCAAACTAACAGTAACAGTTTCATCGGTGAATTAGTGTTTTTTTGTTAAATTTGAATAGGCTGTTTTCAACCTGTGATCATCCGTGGCTTTGTTTAGGCTGGACGTCCGTTTTGATAACAAGGGTCGAAGTTTTAGATGTTAGCCATGATGTAACCTAGATATGGTTGCGGCTGAAAATTTCAATTCCTGCGTAAGCAAATAAACAAATAACGAAGTCTGGGAATGTGTTGGTATTGTTTTTAGCATATCGAGCGCTTATAGTACTGGCCACTCCACAATCATGTTCACGTGTTGGGCCTGTGCTATTTTCGCTTCATTTTTTGTCGGCACGTGCTATTTCTCGCTGCTCTTTAATCTGTTTAAACCTATTTTTCTAGTGCTTTTATTTTTAAAAAAATATTTTTTTACCTGGTAAGGGTAAAATACACAAGGTGGTCGGCTGTATTTCTTAAAATAAAGTTTTTATTCTCTTTGCTTTGGTTAGATAGCCGATCCTTCATCGGCTTAGTTTTTCATAGCTGTGCTGCTCACAAGTGTGTCCTGTCTTCGCAGGCGCACGAGGTGGTCGTGCCCATCTATGCGAACATGCGTGACCGGCGCCTGGCGAATCTCGCCAAGGCAACGATCCTGACCACCGTCTTCCTGTTCGTCATCTACACTCTCATGGGCACATTCGGCTACATGGCCTACGGCTCGAAGGTCAAGCCGGACATCATGCAGATGTTCGATGCATCTAATCCTTGGGTCCTGTTCGGCATCGGCGCTCTCATAGTCAAGATGGTCACCACGTACCCACTGCTCACCTTTTGTGGTCGGTGGGTGCTCAGTTTATCCGTTTGTCATTCGCCGACCTATTTCACCAAAACTAGCACGGAGGAGATGAAAAGACAAAAATCTGAAAATTTAGATTCATCTAGCATCACTTCGCAACGTTTTCTTTTCCTTTTTTATGACACACTCGTGATGGTCCTCGAGGCTCAGCCTATCTGCAATAGCGGCTTCGAACCCGCCTGCTCACGCATGTCACTTCTGGTCAATCAGTTTTGACTGATTGATTGATTGATTGACATTGATTGATTGTAATTGATTGTGTTGTGTCGGGGAAAAAAGGGGAGATGCTTAGTCGGCGTGCTTTTTTAACGAAGAAAAAAATAATACAGATTCGCACTACTATAATGCAATGCCGGAAGGAACAGCTGAAGTGGGTGGCCTTTATTCTTTCTGTTTATTAACGCGACAGCGTTTAAGAGCTCGTTTTGCGAAAATTCCGGCACCGGTGTCGTTGGTTGAGAGCGAGATATCTTGTGCGTGACTGCAAAATTGAGATTCAAATAAAATAAATGATAAAAACATTCTGTTCGAGCAAGCATCTAAGCCAGGTTGTCTACGTGGCAAGCAGGCGTTCCACCTCAGAGCTAAAATACACTCTGTGGAGTTTCCCCATACGATAAAATGTTTCAGCTAAATCGACTAGTCCTTGCAACTGTGCACGCATGACGCTGCGATAGACAGTGCCATGAGAGCCCGTCAGCCCGACTCAATGGAACATTTCGTGCCTGCCTCTGTGTGCAGGGGAGCCTTCGACGGCCTGTACGCAGAGCTCACGAAGCTTCCGACGAAGGAATTCATCGAAGGGGAGCCGCGGAGGCGCATCTTCATCACCACCGGCTGGTTCTTGACTACCGTGGCGCTCGCCACTTTTACGTCCAACGTTGGCGTTGTTATCGAACTGCTGGGCTGCTTGGCCGCTGCCAACATCTTTATCTTTCCAGGTAAGCTTAATCTCGGTCCCGTCTTCATGCGCTTACCGTTTTTGCGATGTCGCTATACCAACTAGCTCGGACCAATGTCGCTGCAACACAGCGTCCGAGCAGCATGCGGACATTTCGGTAGCGGCCCACGGCTTCATAAAAAATAAGGTTTTTTGGCTTGGCTAAATAGCACTCAGGTTATTTTCTCCTATTTCGAGATTAATCAATCTTTCTTCGGGTGAGCTACACCGAGAAAACTGATCTCAAGTTCTGTTTTTTAGGCGTCCTATGCGTTCAAATTGTGTTGAAACATCACTGTTGCAACAAATCCGCATTTCAAAATGTGCGCCCAGATTTTTTTGTTCATCAGATGGTCAGTATCGATACGTTGCTGAAATTTGCATTTTCGATGCAGGCGAAAATGCTGTAAGCCCGTGTGTTCAGATTTGGGTGCACGTTAAGGAACCCTAGGTGGTCGAAATTTCCGGAGCCCTCCACTACGACGTCTCTCAATCATGGTGGTTTTGGGACGTTAAACCCCGCATATCAATCAAAATCATCAATGCTTCTAAAATCCTGACGTCAGATCTCCATCAGAAATTATTCGTATGTGAAATACGGGAAAGTTGTGAAGTTTATGTGAATTTTTATTCACTCCCCCCCCCCTTCCACTCCCCACCTTCTTCAATGGCCCGGCCCGTCTGGGCCTAAATTTCGAGCTGCTGCAGCCCGCTAGCTCAACTGAGTTCGAGACCCCTAATGTAGGAAATTCTGTGTTCTGCAACATTACTCTCGTGGCAGGTGGCCGTAGTGATGATGCTGTAGCAACCCGTAATTTGTCGTCTCCGTATACGTTTTTCTGAGCCATGCACTAACGCGAAGTGGTTTTACTTGCAGGTCTCTGTCTTATTGGCGTGTTCCACCAGCAAGACAAATTCCTCCTGAGGCGACCCATGGCGGTGTTCGCCATCGGTGCCGTCATGGTTGTCATTGGCAGCTTCGTCTTCGGTGTGGTGCTGCTCAATACCATTATGCACGACATCACCAAAGGCGGTTCGCATCACTTGCTTTGTACGTGACTGCGTCGGCTACCTCTCGGTGCCTGTGTACATTTTGTACAGAAGTGTGATGAGTGCGCCACATTTTACTGAGGCCTCTTAATGTTTCTTTTTGTTTTTTTAATATTTTACACCTTAAAGATCTGTAACTTAAGCGTCGCATGAACATCGATTTTACTGCTTGATCTTGACTGGCATTGTTTTCAGATCGAGGCCGTGTTCTCGTGAGAAATAAATGCAATCGCAGTTTGTTTACAAACGTTCAGATTGCTTGACGTCTCGTACCTGCTTTATGACCACTTCTCTCTAGTGTGTCCAGTTGTGCATAACTCCGAAACAACCGCACGTACGGGATGCGTAAAACGCTTACCAAACCAATTTGCGGTCATGAAGACAATCAAAATAAGACTCTGACCATGATAAAGGCAAATAAAAGCAAGCTCTATCAGCACCCGTTCGCTAGCCTTAATCACAATTGAAAAAAAAAATTTTTCCACTTGTCAACAAGCCTCCCAACGGGGCCGGAACGTTTTGTCTAGCTTTTATTTGATTTTATCGTAGGCAGCATCTTGTTTTGTCTGTTCCTGACCAGATGGGTTTCCATCTAACTTCGTGGTCAGGTGAAGTGCGACTCGGCGATTGACTTAAAATGATGACATTCAGCAAATTTGGTAAGAAAACGAAATAGCCTCGTACATCGTGTCTTTATCTGTCTTCACAGAGCACAATTTCTGTCTTGCCCAGTATGCCATGCAAGATATGTTCATTACGTTAGAATTAGGTAGCAGCTTCACTTAAAAGGCGAAGCATTGGTGCGAACGCTGGCCCAGAAGTCTTGCGTAGTTTTGTGCAGAATGGGTTGGAGCTAACAGATGATGTGCAAAAATAACCTTTCGAGAAAAAAGTATGTCGGATGACTTTAGGTGTGCTCCACGTTTTCAAAGCGTGGAAAGACTGCCACATCGCGCAATCTACAGGGGACCCAAGTACTCTGCTCCTTAGCTCGCTGCAGTCATGACATAAGGAGCTATAGGGACTAGAGTTCTTGGGCCGCTCTTCCGGAAGAAGGTACCTTGCCTCTAGCTTTGTCCTGCGCGTACTCTTCTTCATCGACTTGCACGAATGATTTCATGGTAGATTAAAGTCGTTTCAAGATTGGCGCGCGCCAATGGTGTCGCTATGCATCCACTCCGCAGTTACCGACGCGACAGTATAGTTCGCTGAAACACGCCTTTCTGGTAGCTTGCTTGCGGTGCTCGTAAGCATCACTTTTTAGGATTTAGAGTTGTGTTGTCACATTTTATCGGAGTTTTTTTATTTCTTTGGAAAAAAAGTCAAAATGGATGTGTGAAACCCCGTTTGAATAAAGGGCCGGTTCAACCTACTTGCATACAAGTCATATGTATCGGTGAACAGAATCCAACATGGACTGTACGCCTTATAGTAGGCATGAAATTCAAACACCCATGACTTTATTCGTGCTGCAGTGAAACACAAAACACACCTGAAGTGCAAGACATTTTAAACAAATATACATTTAAACACTACAGTAACATTCAGTATCAAAGGCAAGGAATTTCGTATTTAAGGGGGAAAAAAACTGACATGGTGCAAAGAGTACGGTGGCAAAGTAAAGAAACAAGCTGACACACGGGTGCCGGGGATTTCAGTTTTATATTTAGTTCACTTCTCTAGAAGCTCATTCTCAACTTTCATGCCTGCTAAATTAACTAACCGTTCGCCGTTGAGGTTGACAATTTCCTCAAGTAAAAATTGCAACTAGGAGCTTATCATCTGTCACTGTTTGTAAGAATAACTTTGTAATGTTACTGCAGATTAGTATTGTATATTGTTTATTATGATGCGCGTCTTATGAGTTCCGTTTCTAGTGACAGATAGAGAAAGAAAACTCTTCAAAAGATAACAATATCTGTGGTTTAACTTCCCAAAACCAAAAGATTACGAGGGATGCCGAAGCGGACGGCTCCAGAAATTTCACTCCGGTGTTCTTTAACGTGCCCTGACATCGCACACAAACGCGGGCCTCTACCATTTCATCTCCATCGAAATGCGATCACTGCGGCCGGCATCGAACCCACGACCTTCAGTTCAGCAGCCGAGCACCGGAACTGCTACCCACCGCGGTGGATCCTCTTCAAAGGAAACTTGAACACAGGTGTAAAGTAGAATGAAATTTATAGCACGTAATGTCCACTTATGTAAGAACAATAAGCATACGTTATGCGTAGCGTTGTAATAAATGTTCGCCAAGATGTAAAAAAAGAAATAAAATGTTGGTGCGTTGCCTTACCAGTCATCTCCCTTGACCAGGGCAATTTCTTTGAGCAAATTGCGGGTTATCGGTTTATTGAACTTGTCGACCACTGACTTAGGAGTGTCAATTGCTAAAGTCGTTACTGCATTCGAAATTATTCCAATGATTCATTTTCAGTGCAACATGTTCTGCGTAATTATACATGTGTGCTTTAGTCGCATACAGGGCATCAAATAAGAAAATTGATGTGTGGCTAGGCGCCCATGCATTGAAACCAGTGGACCTAAAGTTGTTTGCCAAGCGAATCAGGCAATGAGTTCATTCTCTCAATCTTTCAGCGTATAGGCTCTAATAGTCATGAAAAGCGGGCAGGAAACGGCCGGCAGCCAGCACACAATGCGACGAGTGATTTTCATTGTCATCGACATGCGGCCTCATTCAATGTACGATTATGTACCCAAGGAAGGTTATGAGCACTGGTCAATACTCTTAGCTAGTAATTTTGCATGGTTAAAAATAACTGTCGGGATGTAACGACCGGAAACAACGATATGATTACGAGGGACGAAGTAGTGAACTCGGGAAGTTTCGACCATCTGGGGCTCTCTTAACGTGCACCTCAATCTAGGTACGCAGGCCTCAAGCACTTTCGCCTCCATGTAAAATTCGGGTTGGCAGTCTATAGCAGCACTATAGACCATTGTGGTGGGTATTTCTCATGAATATTCAACTGAATTATATTATGTAGTTTGAGTTAATGGCATGTCGACACATATTCGTTACCTCTGTACCCAGAATTGCAGCTCAGTAGCTCAAGTGGTGGATTGCCAGGGTCGACGACGCAGGTTTGATACCCAGCCAATAGACGGCCGCGTTTAGCCGTAGTGTCAGTTTCACCAGGAGTGATCGTCGCATAAAAGTAAGTGAAGCTCAAAATGCATCCGCGCACTTATCTTTATACGCGCGTTAAAGAACCAAAGTCGGTAAAAATCAATCCGATCCGGAGTTCCCCGCTCTGCAGCCTGCTTCATAATCTTCGTTGTCCTGGCATGCGTAAAGCCTCATAATTCACCACGTGTACCAACCCAGTGGCATACGCTCTCGGTCACTGCTAATTCATGGCTAATCTTCGACTGTGGCAGAGAGGCACAAGAGCCTTTGCAAGGATAAATGCAAGCATGACACGACAGTCACGTTGTGTGTTTTCTATCTTTCTTGGGGACCTTCGATGCAAACATTTTGGTCTATCTGTCTGTACATTTGTCTGTTTGTCCACCCTTAACGGTAGCCTAAACGGCACCAAAGTGACCAAACGATACTCCAAACGGCCGACCTCATACGCAGCGCCCACCAATATTGCTAAAGGTTCAGCATTCGTACTTGTGCGATCGTCAATTAAAAAGCCTCATATCTGAGGCACCGTAACAACACATGATTACTATGTACGTGCATTTTTTACTAAAAAAGGCATACATAATTCTAAGGAGCGTAGCGTTTATCACGCTGCGCTGACCAGGCAACGCTTGCACGAAAAGGCAAGTGTTTCCAACGCTCTGCTAAAACGACACAGTGGTGGCACCTACCCGTCACCTTGCGTTCTACACCTTACCACCTCAGAGATGGGCGCGTACGCCGCGCGCTCCGTTTTCCAGGATAACTGCCAGATAGCGCTCATGTCGCACGTGTGACGTGACTTGATGCGCTTGTTCGCCTCCGTTGCACGCTCGAGGCACTTTAACGAAGCGCCTCCAGAATACCATTCGCCAATTTTCTTGCGCAGAATATCAAACAAACGTTTTGTTCACTCTCTCCAGACGCAAAACTATCGTCTTTCGACGACATTTGCAGTGTAACATGCAGATACGGGGCAAATTTCTTTTTCTCCGTCTTTCTTTATTCACTTTTTTTTGGCTGGGGGTACAACCATGGCCACCATCAAACAAGCGCAACTTTCAGGCTTCCAATATTTTAGACACCGCGTGCTGTGATTGCCGCGCCGCATACTTGCAACTTGCTGTCGTGAGCTTGCGCACGTCACGTGGGATCGTGTGACGCATGCTTCACTCACGTGCGGCCGGCTGGGTCTGCCATTGATGTCACTCCCCGTGTACGAGCTGGGCGCGCGTTCTCAAAATGAAGAAGTTTTATCGAAAGAAGCATTCGGTGCCCCCGTGGTCTTCGAGGTGCAGCTACTACCCTTGAGAAGTACCAGCCCGAGTCGGCGTGATCTGAAAATGAGTGAACCGCCAACAGTGAAGGAAATTGGCGAAGTGGCGTCGCGTTCGGATGCCACCGAAGGTACCGTGCATGTTTTCTTCCATCGAAATTTCGAAGACGTGCTCTGATACGATCACTTTCGGCGGCAGTGTTACTTTAGCGAAATTTCCCGAGATAGGCGTTGGTGCCTACGAGTGGCAGTGTTTCGTTCCCACGGTCTAAGAAAAAATGACAGCACGCCACACTGACGTGGCCTGTGGACGGAAAAACAGATCCGTTACTGTTCTCGTGAAATCAAGCATGACTGACAGCGTCGCCGAAAGCGACTGTTACGGGACGTGAAGGGACGACAAGCACAAATGTCAGGCGAAACCATGGTAATCATGACATGGAAGTCATGTACGACATAATTTATGTCCGCCTCGTAACTTTGTGCTGATTTTAAAGTGACATATCAACCTCCCTCATTCGCGTTTCGCATATCATCGATCCTCACTGTACATGGGATCTGTTAATTTTTTGTTAGTTATAAATGGTTATAAACCAACTTATAAAAACTGCTTGAAATGAAGAATGATTGGTGGCGGCCTGTAGACACCCACATATTGACAATAATTGTCGTAGTTTTACGTCATAAGGACGCCGACGCAAATTTGACCATCTGGTGTTTATTTATTTATTTGTTTATTTTTTTTACCCTCAGGGCTTACAAGAAGCGTTACGGAGGGGAAGGGCTACATCAATAGTGGATTATAAGGCACGTAAAAAACGGGGAACCCGAAAAAATAAACTAACAGCAAAAAAGGCAAGAGCCAAGACACGCATGTTACGGTACAATAACAAGTATAAGGTGAATGTGATCAAAAACTGAAAAACACACTGCTAACAACAATACCAATTATAAGGTAAAAAGAACTGAAAACCACACTGCTAAGAACCAGTACGAATAAACAATACGAATATAAAGTGAACATAGGCAAGAACTCAAAAGTAGATCGCAGTGGAAAAATTCAGAGTTGGCTTTAGCACAAGCACCTTCGTATCGCTAGCATAAAGGGAAAAAAATAAGCAGGTAAGGCGTAGGGGTGTACGTTCTAGGTAAGGTTTGTAAGTGCACCTCAAAAAAGATAAGCGTCTTCGATAGTCGCCAATGAGGCAGGCAGGTGATTCCAATCAGCGCACGTCTTCGGAAGAAATGAGTTACTGTACTTTGTGGTACGCTGAAATGGAATGCGAACTTTATGATGGTGGTCAACGCGAGCAGAAGTATAGGAAGGGTATGCGATGAAACAGGATCGAAGCAGATGATTGTGATATTATATCTTATGAAAGAGGCATAGTCGAGAAAGCTTTCGGCGAGAGGCAAGAGAGAGAATGCTAAGTGTGGCCTTCATGCTAGTAACGCTTGCTGTGTGGCGGTAGTCGGAAAGAATGAAGCGAACTGAGCGGTTTTGAACACTTTCTAAACTATTTATTAGGGTTACGAAACCGGTGTCCTAAACAGAAGATTCGTATAAAGGTTAGATCAAACGTAAGTGAAATACAATTGTTTTTTTTTTTTTTTTGAGTGAAGGCGGAGCAAAGTGGCAGTTTTGTTTTAGATATCCAAGCATACGGTTCGATTTTGAAACTATGTACTCGATATGCTGTTTCCAGAAAAGATTATTCGAAATATGTACACCAAGGTATTTGTATGAAACTACGAAGTCAATGAAAACATTTTTAAGGAAATAGTTTGGACAAGACGATTGGTTGCGCGAAATTCTCATTGATTTACATTTGGAAATGTTCAGATTCATATGCCAGAGCGCACACCAATAAGTGATATTATCGAGATCAGTCTGTAGTGCAGCAGTATCTGAGTTAGTAGTTTGCTTGCGGTACACAACACAATCATCTGCGAAAAGACAGACAAAACTGGATATATTACTAGGAAGGTCATTCATGTAGATTAGGAAGAGCAATGGTGCTAAAACAGAACCTTGAGGCACACCAGAACTGACGGGAGTTGAAGGCGACTTTTTTTTCATTAGCGAGCACATACTGAGTTAGGTTAGTTAGGAACGCAATCATCCACCTCAAGACTTGAGTATCAATATTTAGCCGACTAAGCTTTAGTATTGAAAGTTGATGGTTAACCGTGTCGAAAGCTTTAGCAAAGTCTAAAAACACACAGTTGGTTTCGAATCTCGAGTCGAGAAATGAGTGCAAATCGTTAGTGAAGGTCAAAATCTGCGTTTCACGCGAATGATGTTTTCGAAATCCATTCTGAGATGGATGGAAAAAATTATTCGATTCAAGAAAGTTAACCAGGAACGTAAAAATGATATGTTCAAGAATTTTGCATGGTACAGATGTGAATGAGATAGGCCGGTAGGTACATAGGTTTTGCGTGTCTCCTGATTTGTGAAGTGGAACTACTTTGCCTGTTTTCCAATCAGTAGGTAAGCATCCATCGTTAAGACATTGTTGAAGATGCACTGCAGTATTATTGAACTGTATTCTAAAGTACTTTCAAGAAATATTGAAGTTATTTTATCAGTGCCAAAGGAAGATGGCCGCTTAAGTCCCTCAATAATACTTCTAATCCCAGCATAGTCAACAACAACAAAACCCATGGTAAGAAAATTGCGTTGGGGAGGGAAAGGCTCTCTAAAATTTAACGAATTGTTGAATAAGCGGGTAAAAGTTTCGTTAATTAGTGATGCGCAGTGGTGATTAGGACCTTGCTCACCGGAGCTTTCAACAAGGGTTATAATGGTATTGTTTTTACTCTTTACAATGTTCCAAAAGCGCTTAGGATTGGTTTGAAGAATTGACGGAAGGGTCTGATCAAAAAAGACAAATTTGGCATTCATGAGGGCGTTAGAATAAGATTTAGCTTCGCGCTTGTACGCTGCCCATCAAGTGGCATTTGGGCATTTTTTCGCTGCGCGAAAAAACCGCCGTTTTTTATTAGATAAGCGCTTAAGAAACTTGTTATACCAAGGAAAGTTAGAGGATTACAGTACTCTTCTTAGTGGAATGTATTTGTTTATCAGATACATTACTTTTGTTTTGAAAGAGGCCCAAATTTCTTCAATCAGTAGCTCATTGCAGGTTAGCAAGAAAGTGTGACGTGTGGCTAAATTTGAGTACACAAGCCTTTAGCATTTCGCCTCTGTCGAAATGTGGCCAAGATTCGGATCCTTTCGAGCTGAGGTGAGCTGTCAAGTACCATGTGATCTGTCAAGACCACCGCAGCCCGTAGGCAACTGCATGCAGTATCCAGCTTCTTTAGTGACACGGCAGGACAAGAAAAAGGGGCTCCTCAGCCTTGTGACATCGTGTTTACGAGAGCACTTATCTTCGGCAAAGCAACTCAAAAAGAAAGATCGTCTCGTCAAACTTCTGGTAGCCAATTCAGGCATCCCATTCACTCGCCATCTCGTCCATCAATCAGTCCTTTACGAGTGCACGATATATCCATCAGAGAGGCAATATCTGAAGATGGCCTTAAGACTACAACGGGACACAAACTTGTAGTTGACAGATATTATAGACCCATGGCAAAACAGCTCCAGTGCGTTACACGCCACGAAAGTGCTACTGACACCCCGCCGCGGTGGTCTAGTGGCTAAGGTACTCGGCTGCTCATCCGCAGGTTGCGGGATGGCATCCCGGCTGCGGTGGCAGCATTTTCGATGGAGGCAAAAATGCTGTAGGCCTGTGTGCTCAGATTTGGGTGCGCGTTAAAGAACCTTAGGTGGTCGAAATTTCCGGAGCCCTCCACTACGGCGTCCTCATAATACTATGGAGATTTTTTAGGCTTTAAACCCCACATATCAATCAAAGCGCTACTGACATTCTTACGAGCCACGAGCCTGAACGAAACGTTGTAAATAGTGTATAGTGCGTGTGGGTGACTGTATGTGTTATGTGTTTATATCATAGTTATATCATATCAGATATATAATTGTAAATATCACAGTCATCACCCAGTAGCTGGAGTAGCATGTCAGGTGAAAAACTAGGCAAACTTCTCCAGCTTTCTATTAAAATAATTGTCTATCTCTTTCTCGCCGTTCCGTACGTCATGTTCTCGCACGTGTCTTCCTAATATTCTAACTGTGATCCTAGCGTCTGATCAATCAGAAATAGCCATGAGCACGTATACAGCCCACTAACACAACACCGTGGTGTTGCAGTCCCTGACCAAATCAAAGGTGAAAAAATATGCAAGGATACTAAACACAATCAGCGGCCAATTCGCTACTTTGCGCGAGGATGGTTCGAGACGCGCCCTGGATCCTTGGTCACATTACCGAAATATTTCTGTAGTTATTTTGGCTTCTACACCTTCTTCTTTTTTATCATCACCATCATCTTACTTGACCAGGCGAATTTCTGTCGAACACTTTACTATATCATGTTTTTAACAGTTAGTAACACATAAGCAACAAGGGTGAATGATTCGCTGCGCGGTGCGAGGTGGGTCGACAAATGAAATACGGTACTTCACTATTTACTTTCGCACACTGTTAAATTTGTGCGACTAAGTAGTAAGATATGTTGTTTTCTAATTAGATGAGGAGCGTCTGAAGAGCACAGATCATCCGAGTTCCATGATGACTTGCTCCTTATTGGAAGCGTAATACCAAATGGAAGTGTTGTGCAATGTACTGATATTAAAGCCCGGTTTACCTCCAGAATCACGCTTTACCTTTCTGTGCGCTTATGAAGTTCGCGTGAATTTCGCTTCGTGAGTATCAAACAATTAGCTCGAGGTATGTCATTCGATTCCGCTATCATGCAGACTACGCGCGACAAGCAAGAGCTGATAGCGTTTCTCTGTAGGCGCTGCACGCCCAACTTCATCTGAACCATCACGACGTCAGTATACGACTGCGAAAACACTCAGCGGAACTTGCCTGACCGGAGGTATATGCGTATAGTTATGCTCGTTCTGCTTACTTCTACGGCTTTTGATCATGTTTTGTGCACGTTTTGTGCGAAGGCTACCGTTACCATACGGCGTAAGAGACAGCGTATATATACACACGTATATAGTCGTGTATTTGAAATTGGCCGATAAATATGCGTACGCAGTCATCTCATCTTCTTGTGAGCGTCTTGTACTTTCTAACGATTGCTCCTGTGCGTGTTCTATATGACCGTGTACTGACTGCAGGATTTTGTATGCTAAAGAACGACCCGTAATCATGCGCTGTTATTGCGCCGTACACCATATCGTCCTCTCTCAAGCGAGCACCGACGTGGCCACAAGAAATGGCACTCAGTATGAAGCATTAATTCCCAATTGACATTTTATTTTTGGTGAAGCTGCCACGGGTTTAAATTTAATGGCATTTGACTAGGTGATGTCAACATCGACTTTTGCTGTGAAAACTTTTAGGGTAATATTAAAATATGAACAACCATTTTAACAATTCTATATAATCTGCGTTCGGGTATATCGAAATGTAGAAGTAAGCCTACTATGGTGCCACTAGCCTGAGTGCTTTTCTTATTTTACAACACTGCAACCAAAGCGCGGATTCCCAAATGGCGCCTGTCGTTTCGAATCCTTAACAATTCTGAAGTGAATTTCGCTAGAGTGAAACTGAAAAATAAAGTGCGATTTGTTATGAATTCTTTCGTTATGGTATACGTTATTTCAAATATTCTGTGTACTTCGGTGACTTATCTTTCGTGTCTAGAGTACGCATTTCCCAGTTGAATGGGCTCTAGTGAAGTCATTATAGGTGATGAACGGGATTAAGATAAATGTCATTTGATTTGCCCATGAGACAACACGCAAATGGCGTTAAATTCTAAGGCATTAGGAGGTTAATACCATTTGTTGTGCATATATGGCAGCGGTATCACCCCTGTATTTGCAAAAGGGTCAATACCGGGCGCGATTCATACCATTGTTTCATTGTTTTGTGGATCGGTCCGCGCTAACTTTAAGTGGGAAACATGTTTAGGCGGTTCGCGGTGGCTTGAAGCCACAGATTGACTGGGTGTTGCACTGTCTTGGATCGGCCATTTTTATTTTTCGCCATGGACGGGTTGATGGACGCACGATCTTGACGGATCCGACATGTGAAGCGATGCTGCATGTGCGTTGAGAGTATACAAGAAAAAAAATCAAAGTGCGGGAAGCTTGCACAGAGTTGAAAGGCTGAGTCACAGCGTAGCTGGTAGTATCCCAGCTGGTTCTGGCTTCAGTTAATCTTAATTACGCCTAATTAGTAAAATTAGGCCCCATAAAACTCGGATATCATGGGTGGGCTTGGTTTGTTTACCCACAACCGAATTAGTCTTATTTATTATTAATCTTAATTAGCACCAATCAGAACTATTTGAGCTTAACCAGAACTATTTGAGCTTAATTAAACTGAACTCCGCCAGTATAGTAGTTCGTGTATTTCCGAGCTTGGCTCCACTAGCCTAAAAGGTTATTCGAGTGGTATTGCTTTGATTAGATAGGCTTCATTAGTGTTGGGTTTGAGCCCATGGGCGTCGGCCCAGGTTGAAAAAGGGGCATTTTTCCCCGTAGCTGGCACCGCTGGGCTGACCCACCTAGGGAAATCGGCAGTCACCTTTTCCTTTCTCTCTCTCCCCTCATAATAGTCTCTCTTTTTCACTTACTGGTTGATACGTGGGGTTTAAAGTCCCAAAACCACCATATGATTATGAGAGACACCATAGTGAAGGGCTTTGAAAATTTTGACCACCTGTGGTTCTGCGCTTGAATCTGAGCACATGGGGCTACAGAATTTTCGCCTCCATCGAAAATGCGGCCACCGCAGCCGGGATTTGATCCCGCGACCTGCGGGTTAGCAGCCGAGTACCTTAGCCATTAGACCACCATGACGGGGCTCTTTTTCGCTTAAAATTTGTCCTGTCTCATAGTACTTTCATTTACATCTAGCTTTTCTGGCGGCGTGGGTTCACCTTGTGTGTATAGTTGCTCAACCTTTGGTTATAGCGGCGATGCATGCCTAGCGTCTTCAAGATCTTGAAGCGTCCCCTTGTTGGGCTCGGTAGTGGGTGGCCACCATTGTGCCGAATCATAATCCTTGCTATAGCAAGCCCTTTTCCTACCCTCCCTGATCGCCGCCAGAAAAGGTGGCGCACCAATAAGAACTTTACTTTTGCGCCAACCAAATAGTCGTTTCCTAAATACCATATCGTACACAGTCAACATCAAGCAAACAGCGTCTGAACAATATCATCGTTTCTCGTGTCAAAATCCCTCATGGAGGTAATCGGCCCAGGTTATAAAGCAACAAAAATGGGAAGCGGCGATCTTCTTCTGAAAGTTCATGACAAGCACCAGTACGAGAGACTTTCAAAACTTGTAGCTTTGGGGGCATCCCTGTGTCATGGGGCACACACAGATCCATGAATACAGTGCGGGGCGTCGTCTGTGACGATGACCTTCTTCAAATCAGTAAAAGTGAACTCCTTGAAAGATGACAGGACGAGAGCATTGTTAAGATACCAAGGATCATGATAACACAAGACGACAAACAAATCTTTACTAAGCACATAATTGTAACTTTTGGAACCAGTAACCTTCCTCAAACCATCAAAATAGGTCATCGCAAACTTCGTGCGAGACCATACATACCGAATCTTCCTCGTTATTGCTTCACATGTCAGCGCTTTGGGCATGGCTCGCAAAGCTGTTGAGGGCGTGCCACATGTGCTAAATGTTTTTCCAACGAACATTTGTCCGACAGTTGCAACTCTGCCTCCCGTTGTACAAACTACCCCTCCTATTCACGACCATAATTTTTGATTGATTGATTGATTGATTGATTGATTGATTGATTGATTGATTGATTGATTGATTGGTATGTGGGGTTTAACGTCCCAAAACTACCATATGATTATGAGAGACGCCGTAGTGGAGGGCTGCTGAAATTTCGACCACCTGGGGTTTTTTAACATGCTCTCAAATCTGAGCACATGTGCCTACAGCATTTTTGCTTCTATCGAAAATGCAGCCGGCGCAGCTGGGATTCGATCCCGCGACCTGCGGGTCAGCAGCTGAGTACCTTAGCCACTAGACCACCGCGGTGGGGCACGCGATCATGTCCCTCATGGAAGAAAGAAAAAGAAATAATCTAACTGAAAGTTAAAGTAAAGCTTTCGTTTGAGCTAGTTGGTGCATTGTGAACACATATTTGCGCAAGAAAGAAAAACACGGACGAAGGAGAGTTTTGCGCCTGTCCTGTGTACTCTCCTTCGTCCGTGGTTTTCGCGCAACCCAACTATGTGATCAAGACAGTTAAATTGAACCTATCTTTTCAAGAGACGCGTGAACATTTTGCTATACATAACGAGTCTTCTTCTTCCTTAGCTGATGTGACGCGCCGAGGCACTGCGCCACGTCTCTTCGCGCCCAAGAATGTCACACCGAGTGTGATTGTGGTCGCGTCACCAGCGCTCCCGGCTGGAGCAGCCTGTACTGCTCCACCCCCTGCCAAACAGGGCTAGCTTACACGAGTCTGCTGGATTCCCGGCCCCTGCTAGAACAGCTAGGTCTGAGACAGCCGTGAACACGCCTACAAAGCAGGCCCCATCCATCACCTCTGAAGAGGTGATGGATACAAGCCACACTCTTCCGGCGTCACAGAGGCCGAAGGATATATATGCACAGCTCTTTAGAGCGGGCCAAAAAAGAAAAACTCCACAAGCCAGAGCCCTCTAAAAGGCCCTGTAACCTAAGGCAACACTTTTTATACACACGGCATAAAACCACAATAAAATGGCAACACAAATAGTACAGTGGAACGTCAGAGGACTGCTGAGAGACCACGAAAATATCCAAGAACTTTTAAACGAACATGCGCCAAAAGTGCTGTGTGTACAAGAAACACGCTTAAAACCAAAACACACGAACTACGCAATAACGTTATTTTTCGAAAAGACCAGGATGATGATGATGTCGCGTAATCCGGTGGTGTTGCCGTTATAGTTAATTAAGGAACAGCCTGTACACATTTACCACTTCAGACATCGCTTAAGGCAGTGGCTGTTCACGCCACTGTTTTCAACAAACTCGTCACGCTTTGCTATCTTTACATACCCCCTCACCACCAACCTAACAAAAGCTAATTCCAGGCTTTAACCGATGAACTTCTAGAACCGTATCTTCTCCTTGGAGACTTCAACGCACATAGCAGTCTGGGGGGTGACCCGTGCTGCGATGCCCGAGGCCGTTTAGTAGAACAGTTTCTGTTCACTTGCCCCACCGCGGTGGTCTAGTGGCTAATTTTACTCGGCTGCTGACCCGCAGGTTGCGGGTTCGAATGCCGGCTGCGACGGCTGCATTTCCGATGGAGGCGGAAATGTTGTAGGCCCGTGTGCTCAAATTTGGGCGCACATTAAAGAACCCCAGGTGGTCGATATTTCCGGAGCCCTCCACTACGGCGTCTCTCATAATCATACGGTGGTTTTGGGACGTTAAGCCCCACATATCAATCAGTTTCTGTTCACTTCCGCTGCATGTCTCCTGACTACCAAAGATCCCACATAGTAAAGCCTCGCTATAAATGCATAGATCTCCGCATTACCTCTCCATCACTTCTAATGATACTCAAATAGGCTTACGGAAGCCATCATTTCCCAATAATTCTGAGCACACCGATACCTTATGAAGGTCCGCCAACAGTTCCCAGATGGAAGATGGAGAAGGCCGATTCGGAGCAATTTCGCAAAGCTACACACTTACGTTGGTCTGATAGGTGTGACTTAAGCATAGATGCAGCTCTAGACTACTTCACAGCTCTCTTAAATGATGCTGCAACAAATTGTATCCCCCAATTGGGACAGTACACCAAACGACGTGTCTCTTGGTGGAATGCCGAGTGTAATGTGAACCGCACAACAAAGCATGGAAGTTGCTTCGGTACTCCCTGACAGCTGAGAATCTTGAGTTTCAAGAGTATTAAGTCTCAGGGAAGAAGAATACACTAACAAGATAGCAGGCGGAGGTGGCAGACTCTTTAACAGGCATTCATTCATATACACCAGAGACGAAAGTTTGGAGCATTGATAGTGAGGTAGCAGGACGACAGGTACAATCAATTCCACTCGTAAACACACAAGGCAACAGCTTGGAAGACCAGGTGAACCCCATGGGCACACATTCCAGCTCGTCGCACTATATTGAAGAGTTTCAATACAAAGCCAGAATATGAAAAGAGAAACTACAGCGCAAATCCACAATTCACGTGGCATACAATGAACCTTTCCGTTTAGCTGAGCTACTGGCCTCACTGAACTGCTGCAATAAGTCTGCCCCAAGCTCCGGTCATGAGTCATACGAAATGTTGAAACACTTGCCCACTGAAACCCAAAAAGACCTTCTCTCCCTGTATAATGGTGTATGGTTTTCCAGCCAAGTCCCCTCAGCCTGGAGAGAAACCATAGTTATTCCAATCTTAAAACATAGAAGGGCCCGTCCACAGATTCAAGCTACAGGCCAATAGCGTTTACGAGTTCCCTCTACAACGTGTTTGAGAAAATTATAAACAGGTGACTGATGCCTTTCCGTCATACAAGTGGTCTACTTGACCTATACTATAGTGCGGATTTCAAGAGGTTAAGTCCAGCACTGACCACCTTGTCCGTATTGAGGCACAATTTTGTGATGCCTTCGCTTATAAGCAATTTTTCCTTTCGGTGTTCCTCGATATGGAGAAGGCCTATGAGACAACATGGGGCTTTGGCATACTAAGCGACCTGTCAAATTTAGGTGTGCGGGGTAGAATGCTAACAATCATCGAAAGCTACATTTACAGCTGAACATTCCGAGTTCCAGTGGGTACCCTAAGTGTTTGTCCCAAAAACAGTAATGGCAAAAGGAGGTGTATTGAGTTGTGCACTCTTCATAGTCAAAATGAATTCATTCTGCCTGTCTCTCCCACGCAATATGTTTTACTGCACTTATGTGGACGATGTACAGGTTGGTTTCAAATCACGCAAAATCTTAATGTGCGAACGTTACGTTCAATTAGGTTTGAGTAAGGTCTCTGAATAGGCAGAAAATGGGTTTAATCTGAACACACAAAAGAGCATGTGCACTTTGCTCTTCCAGAAGAGGGGTCTTTATCCAGAGCCCGACATTGACCTGCATGATCAACGGCTCTCTGTAAAGTCTGAGCATTTTCTGGGCCTAATATTAGATACAAAACTAACTTTGATACCCCACGTATTAAAAAACAGGTGCTTAAAAACTATGAATAATTTGAAGGTGTTGTCATGCACTACACGTCGTGGTGACGGGAAATGTCTGATAAATATGTATAGAAGCCTCGTACACACGAGCTTAGATCACGGTGCCACTACCTATCAGTCTGTGACACCATCAGCCTCAAAGATGCTCGACCCTGTCCAACGCTTAAGCATTCGCCTTTCTACGGGTGCTTTTCGAACTGGCCCCGTGGAAAGCGTGTACGTAGAATCCTACGAATGGTCGCTCCATCTTCAGAGATGTTACATTTCATTCGCATTTCTCCAATTCAGCCTTAATTGTTCCACAGCCGTCTTCCGCTGAGACAGCCTTAACCACTCCGTGTGAGGAGCCTCGCTGAGGAAACAGACGTGCCGCGTAAGTTTCTAGAACACCGCTTGATGGCTCCCGCAGCATATCCGCCACCGTGGCAGTGGCAGGTTATAGACGGCGATCTATCTTTCGTGGAAGTCACTGCCGAAAATATCAAGAATCTAGCGCACCAAATAACGCTGAAATAAAAAAAAATGTTTGTAAGTGTTTTTCGGCGAACAGATTGACACTTAATGCTAAGCCTTAGCATTAAGTGTCTTGAAGACTAAATTACTAATTCCAAAGTAATTAGTCTTGAAGACTAAATTTACTTTCTTCCACTCCCGTTATAACGATATAAGTAATGAGCCCATGTGCATGAAAATAAGTGAATGCGTACTGTAGCATACGAAACATTTTAAATATCCGGGAGTTATTTTTGATAGCCATTTAAATTGTCAAAACCATATTACGTTTTTATGCGCTAAACTAGGATCCGGTTGCGGTATGCTATTGATCGCTAGAAATAATTTTCAAAATAATACTGTACAAATGCTCATTTTCGCTTTTTTTTCATTGTCACATATCATAGTGCTTTTCTGGATCCCATACGCCTTCTACAAAAGCGAGCACTTAGAATGGTAAACAATGCTAGATATGATTACCACAGTGGGCCAGTGTTTCATAAAATTCGAATGATACCATTCGATCATTTACAAGAGCAGAAGACTGCACTTACCGTCCATAAAATCATTCATAACTACGTGCCTATGAGACATACATAGATATTGTCATTTTCCTCCCGCATTGCTAGACGTTCCCCACTGCACAATTTCAATCTTCCACCTACTAACAATGTTTATGGACAACGATTGATGCCATTTGCAGGTGTCGAGATTTGTAATGGTGTACCATGCCAAATAAAAGAAAGCAAAAGTTTTTCCTTAGCACTAAAAAGTACCTTTTTCAAAAAAAAATAAGTTACACTAGCACACACTTTTATTGTAATCTCATAACATATTGATTGCATATCGCACTTGGAATTTTTTACGTACCTTCATGTATTTATATTCAATGTGAAGTATAGAAATAATATGTTACATGCTTATCCACACCATGTTGAGTGGTATTGCTATTTTCCTATCCCAAATATGATTCCTTTTTATGTTTTGCATCATTTTCCTTGTTACGATTGAAGTGTACTTTTAACATATGTTTTTTAACAACCTGTTCATTTAAATATGTACTTTATCGGACCCCTTACTAGCCAGTGGCTAGGGGTCTAACCAGTGTTGTGTATTTTATGTACTAATAAAACTTGAAATAAAAAATGAATGAACGAAACACGCACTTACTGCGATACCCGCATACACTTTCTCGAACTCCAACACAAGTACACTTGCCGAGGATTCTTTACAGATACTTCAAAGTCTCACACTGGTGTGTTCTATGCTGCTGTTGGCCCATCGTTTTCAAATTCCGGTATTCTGCAGTCCTAAATAAGCACCTTCACCACTGCAGAAGCCCATGCGATATCTGTGGCTGTGAAGGGTATCAAGGAACTACAACTCCTACGCGCGGTAATATACGGAGTTTCGCTTAGTGTAGTTGCAGCTCTGAGCACTCTGAAAAAAAATTGTCCCTGTTTCTCTTTATTTTATGCGCGATCTATGCTCTCAAACGACATGCTGTATTGTGCTGTGAGCTATGGCACCGCGAGATCGCTGGAAACGTTGTGGCGGACCAGCTATAACTGCATCCGCGCGCGAAAAGCTGCCATCAATACACCCATGGCTGCACCTGCACTTTACATGAAGCTTTTCCTTTGACGGAAGCTCAAAGCGTGTTGCAGTGCCTATGGGATAGGCAAACTCAGAACAAACTTTGCGATCAAGCCGAAACTCGGACCAGTATCCAGACCACGCTACACACAAGGAACACTTACAACGCTACAAATCGGACACACACACAGTACACACGCATATTTGCTGTATGGTGGTGACTAACCCATCTGTGGGAGATGTGGTCACTTACGGTTCTCCCCACTCTCGTCCAGGGTAACGAGTTAGATGCTCCAAGAAAAAAAAACTTTTTTATTGCCCTATCGACAGCAGCTTCCACTGTATCCCGTCATGCTCATCGGTAGGGATGCACTTTTTCAATCCTCATTAGCTGTAATGTTTTTAAAAGATGTACATAGTTTTCACCCCATATTCAGAGATGAACCGTAGCACGACCTCTGTACAGAAGTCGCGGCTGCGGCGGCCCTCACCACGAACTCTGTCGTTTATTCTAGTTATATACGTTCCAACGTACACAAAGCCATCATGTCTTGGGATGGCAGGGAAGCGTTAGATGAGTTTGAAAAACAAAAATAAAGGAAGGACAACGCAGCTTCTATAGTTCGCAAAAGCCGAACGCCGCAATGGTGAGCCGTCAATGCAACAATACAGCAAGCCGTGCAAAAGGAGTCTCCATAGTCAAGCGTGGGACTCACTCACTGGATTTCATGCCGACCGGTTGTGCCCCCGCGATCTCCGACGACAGCGCAGCTTTGGCCGACTGGCTCGCCCTACGCCATCTCCTGACGCCGACTAGAGCTCTCGCTGAGTGGTGCGCCATCCTCGGACTCCTGCGACCGTGTCCATTTTTCCTATCTTCTCCTTACTTCCGTATGTGGCTGTCCCTGTCCCTGCCCCTCTCTCTATCTGTCTTAATCCTCCCTATCCTTTTAATGCCTCCTCACCCCATCCCTTGTGAGCTACTGTTGAGGTGTCCTCCGCCTGAGAGACAGTTACGAGGCTCACTTTTATCTTCATTTCAAAAACTAAGAATGTACGAGAATGCATATCGTTTACGGTGAATGCTCGTGCGCCAGTGCGCACAATGATTCAAGCGCTCTCTAACGTTCCACGTACGAACGATCATACCATTTGCCCCATGGTGCTATCTCAGCAGGGTCGCAACGATGCTGGTGGCTTTACGATGAACACATTTTGCTATCCGCCACAACGATAACCACTGTGACTGCTTATCGCCGTCTTGAACCGTTGCGAGGGAAGCGTGTCGTTCGTACGCGGAACGTTAAAGAGCACTAGAAAAATCGTGCGCACTGATGCACGAGCGGCTTTGTCACGTGGTATTTTTGTATTTCATGGGTATAGGTAAGTAGCAGAAAACACTAATACTTAACAGATACAAAGTTTAAAAAACTATCTGTTTGGACGTTTTACAAACCGATTTACAACTTTCTCATCGAAATTTTTTATCGATCTTCGTTCCTTCCAAAGTTAGTTAATTAAACAAATATAATTAAACAATATTTGAGAACACAAAAATAGTCTAACTCCAGGCAACGGTGAGCAACATGCATTTGGTCGCGACGTAATTACGTGTTCCGGCATATTTCTAAACTCTGGTTAAAGTTACGTGGCACACCCTGTATATGCAAACAACGTATACTTTCAGACACATAACAATGGGCTCGTGGACTTTTGCGCTCCAATCAGCAACGTGACAAAAGCACAGGAGCCGCGGGTTCTTGCTGCCACTGTTTTTATATTGATTTCACTGCCACTTTATCTGATTATTTCGCATTACGCGTGCTGTTTGCATGCTTAATAACTTAGATATTTCATGCTTACCATACTTAATTTTACAGCCAATAGACCATTACTGACACTGAAGCATATGGTCGTAGTTTCACTGTTGTCCATTAGGTCGTTTTTAAGGGCATAAAAATTGCGATATTATGGGTCATTTGATTAGGGCAGATGGTGCTACTTCCTCAAGAGAAGACGAACTTATATACGTTCACCGTTCATGCTACAGCAAACTCGTTTAATTCGCCACACAAACTCCACCCTCATGCCATTCCTGTCCCGATGTTTCTCTACTCTTATAGGTACAGGCCAGATGACAACCTTTTCGGTGGCCTTGATAATGACAACCACCGCCCTCGGTGCTGGACTCCTGCATTTCCCTGCAGCCTACAATATCGCGGGAGGCATCATCATGGCCACAGTCTTGCAGCTGGTGAGAGCTTCTGGATGTCTTAGGGTGGGGTGAAGCTTAAACCATTAATTTCTGGGGTTCTGCGAGACGAAATCACAATCTGATTATGACGTCAAAATGTTATCTCTGCGGACACGATCGAATCCACGAGCTAAGTAGCTCAATGCCAGAGCCACTAAACCAAGGTGGTCATTTTACATAGGAGTCGCAAACAGGGGTCGAACAGAAACGTAGTAAAGCTTTATAGAGCCAGCGCCTCTACGGGGAAGCCTGACAGTCTTTACTGCGGAACAAGATGCAAAGTTTTATTGCCTAAATGTTGGTTCCTCAGAACAGCCATTGTCCTTGCCTGATTTCTTGTTGAAATGTTGAATCCAACGTCCCATGCCTACAGTTTTACCAGTGTTGACCATTTTATCTGCGTCTTTTGTTTAGATTTTAGCGTAAAAATCATTAAAAGCCAGTTGCAGATGCACCACGCCACTTGCTCATACGTATGCAGAACATCGCGTACACACAAACACACACGCACACGTACACACGTATGTATATGTATACGTACGTATACGTATGTACTACAGTCTGTTTCACACTCAGGGGAAATCTCGGAGCACATAGCATCGCGATGAGGCCAGCACTACAGTCGCGCGCCAGAAGCAGCTCGCTCGCGCATGCGCAGGCGCTTGGTGAGCGTCCTATTGAACCACATCGTCTGCGACAGTGGTTCACGCTGACCACACTGTCGGGCAGCCTGCTGATTTTATCGTTGCTGCCTGAACTACATTAACATTCTGTACTAAACTTTGTGCGATGCCAACCTCTCTGCCTTCATTGGCGATAATAAGGTGCTATAAACGGAATTTGACAGTATGCGGCGTATGCTCTTTCGTCACGACGGGGTACTCAGTGCGTTCACGTACGTTTTTCCCTTTCTATGTGTACCGCAGTACGCTACGACGGGGAATACCATGGTGCGCACATAACGCGCGTGGTATTTATTTCACGGTAAAGAAAAAACTAGCACTCTACAGCAACTGCCGTGCAGCTATGTGGTTTCAACGCTATAAAACAAACGAGAACAAGTTCAGAAATGTTTAGGAAGTAATGCTGTAGGTCAAGATAATGACCTGAACGTGCTTTTTTATTGATGGGATTTAATTACATGAGGCAGTGCTCACTCGCTGGTGCCTAAGTACACGTGTGAAGCTTTAAACTTCACCGATGACGGTGCTCATTTTGGAGGGCAGTGAGTCGTACTGTGACACGATGAGAAATATTGTCCAGTTCCCGCAGCAACGATGAAATTTGCCCGCTGCCTGACAATGCAGCTAGCGTGCGCCGCCGAAGCCGACGACGCGGTTCAAGTATTCAACACAATGCTTCTCAAGCGTCTGCGCAAGTGCCAGCTGCACACGCGCCAGCGACCATTCGTAGTGGTCTTTCTACAAGCAACAATCTTTCCCATTCGTAAATTTTTGTGCACGAAAGACGTGCGTAATGCATGTGACAGGCACATATAGGGCATTTTTAATGTCTCTCACAACTCCAAATTGTTGGTAAGAATAAGGAATTAAATAAATAGACCCAAACTTTACTCTATAGTTTAGCCCAGCTTTATTCAGCTACATGCGGTCATCGTGACCTGTGGCATGATTTTTATTTCGATGCATCAATTTTGTTGCCGTGAGGTAAACTCGGTAGCAGTTTTTTTGTGTTCTTCATTTCCCCGGAACATAAAAAATGTACCCTTTTATAATTTGATAACGAGTACGTCGATACAGAGCTGAAACCTGGAGGACTACCAAAAGGGTTCAACTTAAGTTGAGGACAACGAAGCGAGCAACGGAAAGGAAACTAAAATAGGTGTTACCCTAAGGGGTAATAAGAGAGCAGAGTGCATCAGGGAACAAATGGGTGTTGAGGACATCATAGTGGAAATCAAGAAGCAGACATGGTCATGGGCGTGAAGAGAAGATAACAGCTGTGTCATTAGGAATCACGGACTATAGATTCCAAGAGAAGGCAAGCGAAAGGGAGACAGAAAGTTAGGTGGGCAGACGAGGTTAGCGAGTTAGCGGATATAAAGTGGCAGCAGCAATCACAGGACCAAGTTGACTGGCGGAACATGAGAGAGGCCTTGCCCTTCAGTGGGCGTAGTCAGGATGTTGTTGTTGTTGTTGTTGTTGATAATGATGATGATGATGATGATAACGTCAATACGAAGGGTATAAAAAACTATATTTTGACCAGCTACAGGAACTGCATGCTCGCCAACACGCTAATTCGTTTTATGTTACGCTTATAGCGTGCATCCGCGCTTCACGCATCGTGTCTGCGTCGCTGCTTTCCGTTAATTTTAGATCCTGGTGGTTTCCATTGGAGGAACTATTCTGACGTTGGCGTTTTGTGCCGATGTCAAAAAGGACCGCACTTACCATGGCATCCTGCTGTCCATGTGTGGGAAGAAATGGCGCTACGCGTCGGCAGTATCCGTCTTGCTCACCTGCTACGGCGTCTGCGTCACCTACCTGATAGTCATTGGTGATCAATACGACCGCAGTAAGTATTCTTTTTCGTCTTCCCGTTCGGCACGCAACCACACTTTGCCGAAGAACGACCGGTGAAGACGTTGCAATGCTTAACTGCCACCGGGATGGCCTCTTAGGAACGACACCTTGAGCGCTTCAAATGCAAAAATACAAAGAAATGTGTTCCAGTGTTTGCGCCTCTAAAAAGTAGCAGCCATTGTGAGGCTGCTCCAGGAACTTCTAACTATCCATTTTTAATGTGTTCACACATGCCACTCTGGTATGTGCGCAAAAAAACATGTCAAACTTTATTTGCGTCGCGATCACTCAATCATCTTGAAATTTATCACCCAGCAGTCCATGATTTCATAGGTCGACAAAAAACATTCAGCTTACTCAGACTCACTCATTGCTCTTGTGACTCGCTCTTACTTATGGTACATTCAACTGGTCGTTTTCGAGTGCTCCGGAGGCTCTAAAATACGGAATATAGCAACTAAGCACTGCCACTAAAATAATCGGGCAAGCACATTTTCCGGAGGGGGGGAGGGAAGCATGATCTGCATACATCTTTGTTCTCGTTGTATAGCGCCTTGAAGCTGCTGAATTCACCACTTTCGAACATTGTCAAAGTGCTCGCAAACGACCACCCGAGTGTGCCGTTGGATTTGTCAACCTCACTCGGACTCAGATTGATTAAATTTTTCGCAGTCGGATTCACTTACACTTAGACTCACGAAAATATTCACTTGTACTCACTCAGACTCGTGGCTCTATCTGAGTGAGCCTACTCATGAGTCCATGAACTTACCATTGAGAACTTCGAACTTGGTGTCAATGCTGTTTAACACCAATGACTCGCGTATTCAGTGCTGTGCTTGGTGCCTTTTGATCTCGTACCTTCAGACGTGAGGTATCAGTGGTTGCAATCCAGCAAGGACATAATTATTGAAAGAGAGTACTCACATTAAATATTTTTAGAACATATTTATTGAAAGAGCTTCCGGAGGTGCGGCGGTGGTGGGGTCACGGCCCTATTGCTCCTTCATAACTCACGCCGCTGATACACACTGAGCTAGTGCTTTGAATAAATAAACAAATATGAACGCTAGTGCTCAGTTGAAGTATACGTTTGAGTCGGCGTTAGTATAAACTTAAGCCTACGTAAGGCTGATAGTAATGCTGAAGTTATATAAATATATAGAACCATATAGACCAGCAAAAAATGTACATGCAGTTCACTCATATTCGTTCAAGAACTCCACTTTGCGTTTAGCGCAGGCCCAGACTCACCAAAATGTTTCTCAACCGGACTCACTCGGGCTCACGGCTCAATCAGAGACTGAGTGAGTCGACTCACCGAGTGAATGTGCCGAGCTATGCCTGAAGCCGACCTAAGTGTTTACATCATTCCAGCTTATTCCCTATCTCCCTTATTCAGCGCGATCTGTGGCTGGCGGTGCACTCGTCGAACATAGTCGGTGCGTTTGTCTTTGTATTGTGGTGTTTACTGCTTTCATACCTTTTAAAAATAATCGTTTACCACCTAGGTGAATTTACTGCCGACTTTAGTTAAAACCCTATTATCTACCCTATACCTCGTGTTGGGAACATGATTGATTGATTTGTGGGGTTTAACGTCCCAAAACCACCATATGATTATGAGAGACGCCGTAGTGGAGGGCTCCAGAAATTTAGACCACCTGGGGTTCTTTAACGTGCACCCAAATCTGAGTACACGGGCCTACAACATTTCCGCCTCCATCGGAAATACAGCCGCCACAGCCGGGATTTGATCCCGCGACCTGCGGGTCAGCAGCCGAGTACCTTAACCACTAGACCACCGTAGCGGGGCGGTTGGGAACATGAAGGGCACTGTATGCATTCACATATTTCCTGCTAACAACTACTCCTGGCAACGCCTTTGGGGTTTGAAAGTACGTGAAATAATTTTTCAGAAAAAAAGTATAAGAGGTAGCCTTATACGCGGAATGTTTCTTGAACGCGTGCATGATGGTGCATTTCCATTGCCGGTCAAGTATTCGCTTCGCTTCATGGACCAGACTTCTGCCACACGTGGTACATGGCCCGCGAGTTCACCATCACCCTCACTGCTGCCGCCATCGTGCTGCCGCTCAACATGCTCCAGCACATTGAGTTCCTCAAGTACGCCAGGTACGCCCGACGAATTGTGCGTTTAAGTCCAGCGCTTTGAAGATTTTGCGTGACTTCGAAATATGAAATAACGCCACTAAATGTTTTAGATTTTTAGTTTCAAAGCTCTTAATATCTTCTCAAGATGTGCTCGAGCGTGTCTAGTAGGAAATTATTATCTTTTTTTTATAAGTTGATCACAGAAGTCCGCAAAAAAGTAGAGATCTCTTTTCTTTTGCTTTTCTAAATGCCATATCGAGTGACATAAAATGAATCCCATGTATTGCTTTCAAGATATTAATATACCTGGCGTGTACAGCGCACACATAAGCAGGAAAAGCGGCAGGCAGTAAACATTTCTGCGCTGTATGCGCCTCCTAAATGGATCTTGACCCACACACCCAAGTTCCAACATTTGGATGCTCTAAGGAGGTCGAAAGGCGGTACAGATACACGCCGAATAGGCATGTTTACTAAGGCAATTTTAAACAAAAAGCACTATTTCCTACACGTTGGCAGATTTGAACTCGCACATCACGAGTAATCATTGCTTTAAAGCAAATTCGATGCTTCCTCTCGCGCAAACGGGTCGATTCTGAAATCAAGCGGACCCTGTTAGACGCGACGACGCCTACATCTGCAAGTGGATTGAGCGTGTGAGCCCGCCTCTTGAACGCGACACTCTGATCCCTCCAAGCGCAGCATCCAGGGAAATTTCGTTCGCGTAAAGTGCACGTGATGCCCCTGCTGTTCGCATCTGAAATCCGTATCCTCGCGCGCGGTTCTATGCACATTACAGCAGCCTGGGCTTAGCGGCCGTGATCTATCCCTGCGTCCTGACGTGCATCGCGTACTTCACAGAACGTCGTCCAGACAACCTGTACATCAAGGTGTGGTGCGTACTTGGCAAACTTTTCTTTTGCAAGCACCGTCGCTGGCACACTTTTATTTATTTATTTATTTTTGCGCTAGTGGTAAATACTCAACTCTCGTCTATTTTGTTCTTCAGGCCCACAAACGTACGCGACGTTTTTCTCAGCACTCCCGTGTTTTGCTTCGCCTATCTGGTGAGTCATGCAGTTGCAACTTCACTGGTGCACTGTTGTCGAGATTCTCTTGTTGAATGTGTATTCCAAGATAGTGCCGTTGGTGAGTTGGTGTAGCTTCTCTTTAGTCTACACACGTTTTCCTAAACAAAAAAAACCACAAACGACAAAAAGCGAGCTCGCTATTTTTCTGCGTTCATGGCCAACATTGATAGAGATAAGGAAGAATCACTATTTTTACAACGTAACGGAATGCGAAAACTATCAAAAAGGTACTGATGTGGGGAAAGCAGTTTATTCGTGAAAAGGCAAACATGTCCTCAACTTGCGTCTCTCTCCAATAGGAAAGAAGGAAGTGGAATGAAAACAACTAATTAACTCATGATTGATTATTTATTATTATGTTTATTTTTATTGCTTTTTTACGTTTATTAGGTTTAGTTTTATTGCTGCAAGTGCATCTAAGGCCAAAGAGCGCCAGTACAAGTGCTATGATTGATTAGTGAGATATGTTATTTAAATGTATACATAAAGCTATAATAAATGTAAGCTGAATATTTGCTCTGATCAAGGTATTTCCTTAAAAAATCTCTTTAAAAAACAAGGGCGGGTGGAGGAAGTGTAGATTAGGATTAATATAACACTGAGTAAGGTCTGTCGAATATAATACTTGGGAATTCACGATCTTAGGTTTACTGGGCTTAAAATAATAATAATAATAATAATAATAATAATAATAATAATAATAATAATAATGGTGATGATGATAATGATGTTGATGATGATGATGATTGACATTTGCCACATTGGGATTGAAAAGCAGAGCCCATACACAGTAGATACAGGAATTGCAGCTATAACGCAAAAAAGGCAGAAAAAAAAATTTGTTGTTGTTAGGAAGGAACATGTAAAATAGGAACAAGCACGCACAGCAATAAGGAAGAAAGAAGTTGAAACTAGCACAAGTGACATCATTCAGCATTGAATGAGATCTGCATTCATTATGCAACAGCGACATCTATCCAGACACCAACAGACCCTTTGTGAGGAAGTGGCAAAAGCCAGAAAAGAGAGGAAGAAAACATGGTAAATACAGTAAACATCACACTAACGCGTGGGGGGAAAATAAAAATATCTTGTACATCAACGTGTGTCATAAAATGTGGTTATCTCAAGGTTCCCATAGAGATCGGTGTTGGAACCTTGAGGTATCCGGCTTTGTCTATGCCCCATAGTTCGTGTGCACGCTGCGAGCATAACCTCGTGATAGACTATTTTGCTTTCACGCCATCTTTTTAAAGACGGTAGTCTTTCTTGGGGACCATCGACGCAAAAATTTTGGTCTTTCTGTCTGAACATTTATCTGTTTGTCCACTGTTAACGGCACCGGGCATATGAAACGGCTGCCCCCATCCATAGCGACCAACAATGTTGCTCAAGGTTGAGCGTTCATGCCTGTGCAATTGTCAAGTAAAAAACAATTATTGCACATGTTGGGGGCACCATAACAACACGTATATATTGTGTATGTATGCCTTTACAAGGCATACATAGGTAATTTTAAAGACCGTAGTGCTTATCACGCTGCGCTGACTATGCAACGCTTTGCTAAGACGAGACGGTGGTGGCACCTACCCGTCGCCTTGTGTTCTACATCTACACCTAATCACCTCTGAGACGGGCGTTCACGCCTGTCTCAGAGCCACGCGCTTTGTTTTCTAAATAAAACTACCAGATGGCGCTCATGTCTCACGTGTGACGTGACTTGATGCGCTCGTTCGCCTCGCTGCACGCTCGAGGCACTCTAACTCAGCACCTCCAGAATACCATTAACCTATTTTCTTGCGCAGAACATCAAATAAATGCTTTGTCCACTCTCTCCACACGCAAGACTATCGTCTTTCGACGACATTTGCCGATTACCATGCAGATACGGGGCCAAGTTTTTTAGCTACATGAAGTGTACGTTCACGCGTCCAGAAAAATGACGAAAGTGGTTGGGACACTTTTCAGAGCCACGAAGTGGTGATTTCAGCCTACGCCGCCATGCGCCAGCGCTCACTGTGGAACATGGCTCGAGCGATCGCAATCTGCACGGCCGTGCTCTTCGTCATCTACTCCACGGTTGGCTGCTTCGGTTACCTGACCTACGGCGCATCCGTGCGGCCTGATATCATGGAGATGTTTGACGCCACACAGGCTTGGGTGCTCGTCGGCTTGCTTGCGCTCATCTTCAAGATGGCCGTCACCTACCCGCTGCCGGCGATTTGTGCTAGGTATCGCTTGCCACCCGGTGCCTCTCCTAGATTCTAGACTGTGCGTTGCAGATGCGCGCCTAAGGTTACCGCAGTGTAGGAGCAATGCACTCCGGCCCCGCATAGTCAGCGTCAGAAGTTTAAAGACCACGAGATACAAAAAGAAAAAAACTGAATATATTCTAGCTGCTTTGTGAGGGAGCCTTGAAATTTATATTTCTGGCCTCTTCTAAAACGCGCTAACGTCAGTTCGACCAAATACAATCGCGAATTTCCGGTAAATTTAGTGTTCTCATATTAGTGGTCTCTAAACTTTTCACGCCGCTGGGTGATCGGCGTCGAATGAAACACGAACAGAGGAGCGTCTGCCGTATAAGCATTACAGAAGGCGTAGTGCGTGCCCTCCAGTCATCGCCCTGGTCCGCGCATCCGGTCTGGCAGTACACTGCACGACTCCCCAAGAGTTCGATATTTTCGCTTCTTTTCTAGTTCTGATATTCGAACAGAATGCAAGGAAAATAAAAGAAAAAAGTGAAATGGTAGTGCTCGGCACGCCCACGTCGACCTCTATGAGCACCATATCAAAGCTATATAGAACGCAAGCAAAAAAGATTGCACTGTAGGGGCATCGCGATGGCCTGCCAAATCAGATGTGCGCATTTGTAAATGGTGTTGACATGGACAGAGAGCACCATGGCATCACTAATGCTTGGTCTACGTGCTCCGTTTTTCGCTTTTTATTGACGCCGGTAGTACATCACCCTATGCACTGTATGAGCTACGTAGCGTTAATTAAGTTAACAAACTGATGACATAAAAATATTAAACCATGCACTGTTCAAGCAACCACACAATCTCATGAATGGATGTACTGTATCATTTTCTACAATTTTACAACTATAATTACCTACTTATTGGGAATAGTAGTTACTTTTTCACGTCAACTTGAGATGAGCTCATATGCGGTGGATAAGCCGCCGTGTGGTAGCTGGACACAAATGAGTTAAAGGTAAAGCAACTTTAAAGGGGGGGGGGGGGGTATCATATGAAGCAGAGTGAAATTGCGAGTTAGAGGCTTGTAAAGAAGACGTGCGTTCTGAGACATGATCGCTCTGACGCAGCAGTTTACCTTTGAATGCTCTGGTTCCAATCTGAAAAAAAAAAAACACAAGGTGTATACCATGATCGCTTTGTTGAAACCATGTAACATAATATCAGCGCAAGACAAAACTGAGGTCAAACGTGTGATCAAACAGTTATTCGATCAAATCAAAATGTTAAAAATCTTTGTCTTCACCTGAACGGGATGAAGAGGTTCAAAGACATGCGCGCGCCCGCATGCAAGCACGCACGCACGCTTGCACCGCACACACACACACCCACACACGCACGTGCGGACGGACGGACGCACGGTCATACGGAAGGGTGACTAGAACTAAAGTTGACGCACCATGTCATTCTGCTAGCAATTTAGCTATCCCATCGAAAACAAAGGTACCTTGTGTCTCGACTGCATAATCGTAACAAAACGTGGGATCGGGGAGAAAAAAAAACACAAAATTTTGTCAGCATGTTTTGAGCCAATTACTACAAAACAGTTAAAGTACTGTGTAACCCTTTCAAAATTTCAGAAAATTTTTTTGACAGCAGTGGGTTTGTAATATGTTAGCCGAATAGCATAGCAATTTGGAGAAATGGTGAAGAGTAAAATGTCAGTCTTCACCTTGGTAGACGTTTGGAGGTTCAATTGTTTTTCTTGTAAATTGCTAGAGTATCGAGAAAACATATAGCACGCATATATTGCAGCCATTATAATGGCAAATTTGTCTTCCTTGTAATTGTCGGGCTGCTTTTTTCGCAAACTGATTTTTGGCTGACAGAGGAACTTGCCCCTGATTTGTACTGAGGAGGAATTCTCGCACAGGAAATTCTGCTGCAGCCCATGCTCCCAGAAAGAAACAACACGCATGAGCAAGACAGGTTTACACCCTTGCCGAAACGTTGGTCACAGTCCATGTTCAATAATTCCTCGCCACTTCAAGACCCATCTTTACCGCATGTATGACGGCACTGCAGTCTTATTGTCTCAATTGATCTGCAAGTACTTGTCAATTGCATTTTGAAGCTGTGGCTGCATACATTCTGTTGTCTTACATACTTGTAAATTCATTCGAATATCCGAGCGGCAAACCAAATTTTTTTCTCTTCAAAGTACGTTTCATGTCTCGGGGACACGAGACACAAGCAAGAGGACAGACGATGCTCGTTTCTCTATAACGTATGCGTATTTTCTATTAACAAGAGACAAAGCGCAAAACTCTATCAAAATATTTTGTCATTTGTTATTAGAATACCCGGAAGAGCAGCCCAATGCATTACACATGGCTCTAAACAATGACCAGCACTAAGAAAAGTACCTCCGTGCAAATACCTCTGTGACAGCCCACGGCTCCTAACAAAAAGTAAAAACAAAATAAAGACAGGATATGCGTTATGTGCTTGAAGCATGGAGGAACAGGTAATGAATATATGGAAAGCAGGGGTGGTCTTAGAGATATATATATATAATCATTTTGTGCTAATACTCAAGCTGATGCTGACTACGCCATTTCATTGAGTGTGTTATTGTTCAATGTTGCCAAGGAACTATATATAGCCGGTGCCGATATTGCCGGCGTCATTGAGTATTTTTATTTAATTACTTTATTTTCATTTATTCTAGAGAGAATTTGCTTTCGCAGTATATATAATATGTTCGCGACTTGCCTTAAAATGCATGTCGAGCAATGATAGAACAAGGGCCTTTTGTTTCAAAATATTCTCGGTTTGTCGGTTCTCTGTGAAAAAGTGTCTTCCAAATTAGCATATGACTTGACTATGTGAAAAAATGGTAGTTTCGCTAGTAGGGGATACATTATGATTAACGGACGGGACGAAGATTTCGACGGGACGAGTGTGTTGTGTTAAGCTATATATTTTCGTCCCGTCAGTTGGCGCGCCGTTTTTTCCGATAATGTATAAGAACAGTAACAACAAAAGAGTTCAAGGTAACCTAATTTCTGCAACATCTCTTAATCCTTCATTTATAAGCTCTGGGGTATCCAACTTAACACTCTGAATAAAAATTACTTGTACTTATAATAACCCAATAAATCTCCGGCACTTATTGAGTCAACCGCTGGTTTTCGATATACACAAACTTTAAGAAATATGGGCAAGCATCCGCACGCTTTATTTACCTGCGGGGGAAAACTTAACGATTATATGAATTTATATCGCAGAGGATTACGATGTGGTTTAGGCTAAAACATTCTGCTGCGCTATATATATCAGGCAAGGTAATTTCTTTAAAACGCGTAGCCAACAACCAGAGGGGCGTAGCCCAAGTTTTATTTCGAGACGAGGAGGGGGAGTGGCGACCTGCTCCTCAATTTCGGAGTTGAGGGCTGTTTAAAATCTCCTTTTGCCGACAATGTATGTAATGTGCGGAGCCAGAAGCGCACCCAATGTAACATCCATCGCCACAATATGAAGTTGTTTTGAACAAGCGCCTTCTTACATGTGCCAACTTCGTAGCGTTCTCGATGTGACATAAGCAGTGTTTGCGGCACCGTGATACAAGTAATGGCGTCACCGGCATAGCGCCGCCTTCTTCAGTAACTTGCGTAGTTGTTTACATTGACAAACCGTAACGGGAGACGTACTTACGTTGACATTTTTCAGTAACGTGAGGTTTCGCGTTACTCGTAACTTTTTATTCCCCTATCTCGGAAGTTTAAATCTAAAAAAAAAACTCATTCGTCTTATAGACGCAACTTTCGCAAAGCTCGCCCCAGTGTTTTTTTTTTTTTTTTTGACGCAGTGGCGAACTGTTGACCCACCAAGCAACATCCAAAGCGTTCGAGCGTCGGTGCAGTCGTATTCATTAAGTAGCGAGGCAAGCTGTGAGATGAGGGCTTTAAATGCAGCTGTTGCCTATAAGCTCTACAACAAGTTTTAGTTATTAGAAAGTTCTCCGTGAAGTACTGTATATATATATATATATATATAGCAATAGTTATTACCATTATTTTCGCGATGAAATTCGACTCTTTCAATCGGAAACTGCTTGGTACACATTTCAATAGTTACTCTACTTTTGTGCGAACAAGGCTTATCTTAAAGACCTTCACATGAACATCCGCAATTTTTACGACAACCGCTTAAAGAGAAAAACCACTTAAAGGGGAAAAAATTGTATATGTGTGAATTAAATAGGCAACTTCACGCCAAAATCCCAATCACACGGAAGAAAAAAAACGCCAGGTCTGCGTGGAAGGCACAGCGCAGTCACAGCGAAAGCTAAAAGAGCGGCCTTTCAAAGCCTTTTCTAAACACTCATTGGGTAACTGCTGCAAGCACACTTGCTTGATGCCCACTACGACATTATAATAAAAAATTTAGGGTAGTAGACCAGCATTCGCTATGCTATTTTTCGTCATTCTTCTGAGAAGCATTGTATCCGCTAAACACTTGCAAGAATTTTGTGCCAACACCAACACGGAACGCTTGCTCGCGTTGGGTGTTCACAACACGCTGGAAGAAATCGCAGAAGCCCAGCGAACGGCGCAGTATCACCGCCTGTCCCAGACCAGGACGGGAAGAACGATACTACAACGCATCGGAATCAACGCGCCAGCGACGACTCCGGAGGTACCAAAGCAGCTACCCCGGGACGTTCTCCAAGGACTGAGGGTTCCACCCTTACCGAAGCACGTGCATCCGCAAGTACACCAAGAAAGAAGACCGGCGAGAGCCACGGCCCTCACAAAAGGTCACGCCAACGATCCGCGCGCGTACTACGTGGACGTGGCAAAGTATCCCCACCGGCCAAGCACGTACGCAGCAGCAGTCATCGCAGCAGACACTGGAGTACTCACAACGTCGGGAAGCATACGGTGCAAGTCGCCCACGCAAGCCGAGGAGTTTGCAATCGCACTGGCACTAGCGATCCCGGATTGCCGCACGGTCCTCAGTGACTCGAAGACGGCAATAGTCAACTTTGCTACAAACAACGTCCATGGAACCACTGCAAGAGTATGTTCAACTATAGCAAGACCGGAAACCAACATTACCGTCAAGTGGTTCCCTGCGCACGCCGTGGAGCTGGACGTGGGCCCGAACCGCAACGAGGAGGCAGATACGGAGGCACACGCGCTAATTAGCCGCGGGCCTCTGTCAACGCATTCCTCGGAGCCGCAACGACCCGATGCCGAAGACGGAGAGTACTTTATCACAACCTACGCCGACGTTCTGCAGTGGTACAGAACGAGCAGACGCCTCTACCCACCGCCTCACCGAGACCTACAAAGCAGAGAAGCAGCCACACTACGGCAGCTGCAAGTACAAGCAATAAGGACCCCCGTCTGGGAAAGCACGTTTGCCCGGAGGTTTACACCACTGATGTATGCCAACACTGCAAGAAGGCGCGAGCCACCCAGAGACACCTCCTCTGGGACTGTGCACTACCGCCGGGTAACCAAGAAGTAATGCCAACTGCCATAAGCAGCAAAATCATCAGCCGAGAGCCAGGCAATCAAAGAGACGTGGTCCAGCACGTGCTTAGCATCCTGGAACGCCAGTGGCCGAAAGCGGTGCCCCCACGGGTTTGACGCGAGTAGGTTGCTGCTCTGGGACGTCCGAGCACGCTAGTGTCTCGCTTTAATCCCCCTACCCCTTCCCCCTTTATGCCGGATCGTCAATAAAGTTGTTTCACTCTCAAGAATTTTGTGCCAATTAATTGCTCGTGCAGTGGCCGATGACGATGAGGAATTGGGCCTGAAGTGGGTATGCGCCACAGTTAATAGGTGAACAAAAGCAAGCTTTTGTAATTGGTTTAAGGATTGGACGACCCACTCGTTACGCTATTCTCTTTGTGCGACGACTGCTTGTTCTTTCGCTGTTTTGAAACGCTTTGTAAACCAGTTAACGCGATTGATTTCCCGACATAAAGCCTGTCTAAGGCAAGTTTGCCAGCTAGTCCCAAGCACCGGCGTGACTCAGTGGTAGAATACTGGGCTGGCACCCAGCAGAACCGGGTTAGAGCCTTACTGTGTCGTCGGTACTAGGTTTTTGTTTTTCTGATTTCGCGCGATGTGGTTACGGACACCGGCGGCGGCGGACAACTACAGCGCTGCGCGAGACCCGAGTTGTGATATCATAACAGCTTTCGCTGTAAAACACATAGACAGGACGATGCGTGATCTTGGCGCGTAGTTGACTATTTAATTCAGACATGTGCCAACTGGACCAACAGCGAGTTCTACTTATGTGTGCGATAATTTCTTCCCTGGAACTAATCCGTCGAGCTTTTATTTGAGGCGAAAATGCTTGAGCATTTGTGTAGTTGGTGTAGAAGCACACCGCCAGAACTACTGTAAATTTGTTTTGAGAGTTCAGTGACTTTTTTTATGTTAAGGAGGGCATTGATGATTAAATCTCAATTGGTGCTTAATGTGACACTGAGAAAAATGGTTATATCATGTGACACAGAGTCCGCGTGTAACTACAGGCAACTACACGCAACTTAATAGGCCACTATAATACGTCTGGGCTCCGGAACATTGGTGCAAAGCATTCTCGCTTAATCAGTATTTCAGGTAAAATCGTTGTTTTGGCTGGCAGTTTTATATGAAATATAAATGTGAGCTTTATAAAATTGTTCCTGTGTTTATGCAGAGAAGGCTAATCGACTCAAATTTTTAACCATGAAGTAATGGCAGAAGCAACGTGCGTTGCTTCTTTTTTTTTCATGACGGGGACGTTAACGCGTTACTTTTTTTTTTTGAAGTAACGTAAGGGCGATAACTTGTTCCTTTTTTAGTTGGCGTAACGAGTAACGTATTCAGTTACTTTTTTTTCGGCAACGCTTGCAACACTGGCCATAAGCATCATCCACGAACGTCAAGATGTACGTGAATTCAGCTTCTTGCGGCACTTTTCTGCCGTATATGATCAAATGTGGCCTTCATCTATACAGTACATGCAGCAATGTCTCAGCGGAAAATTTTACAACGACGCATGAACGCTTGCAGCCATTCTGTTCGAATAAAATCAACAAATGACAGTTTGGGCAATATTCCTTGCAGGGATGCAATCGAGGAGCTGTACCTGGAGCTGCGCGGAAGTCCATCAGAGAACCGGAAGGAAGAGCGCGCTCGCAAGACGAAGCTCAGCCTCGCCTGGTTCGCCAGCACCGTGGGTCTAGCCATATTGCCTCTGGACATTGGTGTGGCCATCAAGTTCCTTGGATGCCTGGCCGCGCTCAACATATTTGTGTTTCCCGGTACGCATTTGGAATGTGATGGCTGGCGGCGAAGAAATAGAAGCTGCAGTGCCACAACTTCAGGTCCTGGTGCTGGTTATTCATGTATACTAGGGTACCTAAATGGCTTTCCCTCGCCAGCCCCTGCGAGAGAAACAGTTCAGGCACCCTAATATATACGAACTAGTCTCGAGTGACGAATGTCGCCCAAATCTCGAAAGACGTGTAGCCTTCTTTTCTCGCTCTTTCCTTTTTTTAATGGAGGTTTCAGTTATTATTATTGTTAAATTTGATCTTACGGGGTGCGCCACTTCATCTCGTCTGATACTTAAGCATGATCATACAAAGAGATCCCAAACACGGTGCTATACGAACGCCGAAATTGGGATTTCAGAAGCACCTAGACCGGGATCTATCCGGCGAAATAATGGTGATGTACCGCGTATTGACCCCCCCCCCCCCCCTCATATATTGAAAAGAAGTAAAAGGAAAATAATGAATCATGTACAAAGATTGCATGTTCTTTTCGTTCTATAGCGCTTAGGCAAAGTTTCATCATTTCATCATTTCGAGCGTGGCTATTTTCCTTTCCATTGTTGTCTCTCCCTGGGCCTGCTCTGACGACATACCTCGCACTACTTCTACGTGTAGGCATGTGCCTGCTGGGCTACACCCAGCTTAAAGGTGCCCCGACCACCCATCTGCAATGGCATATGCTTGTCGGCTCCCTCATGGTGTTTGCAGGGGCCGTCCTATTCGTCGTGGTCCTGCTGCACATCGTGCTCGTCGAACTCGTCTCCGGACATGCCAACCACCTCTGCTCTTGACAGTGACCAATCAACATATTTCTCCTCTGCTATTACAGTTTAGTTGTGTGTATTGAACTGAATGTTCTCTTTTTCGAATATGCAATAGTTTTCCTGAACTCTGTGCTGAAATAAAAAAAAAAGTTCTAGCGTGTCTGATACGTGAGTCCATGCCAGTATATAGATGTATTGGCGAGAAGAGGGCGTCTTTTGCGCTTCATCACACACACACAGGTACACGCACGCACACACACACGCACACACACACGCATGGACACACGCACACACACACGCACACATAAACACAAATCAGTAAATGAATAAATTAACAGTGTAAGATGGGGGAATCGTGCAGGTATACATATTGCCACGTTCCATTTCCCAAGTTTTTGTTATCGTCCCAAAACACCACACGATTCTCAGCGCAAACCGCGCCTGCAGTTTTCGAGAAGGTTCCGGACTGTAGTAGATCATTTCGATAAGATCACGCCCACTTTGCGAACGGTACAGATTGTTTTGGAACCTACGCCACCGCCAGCGATAACACTAGAACATTCGACAGCAAGAGTATAAATGCCGACGCGCTTCGCCGCTTGTCTGTTGTTGATCGAAGGCCGACGCTCCGTTCGCCGCTATCAGTCCGAGACTGCTATCTGTGCGAGACTGCTGCTGTAATTGGACTTTCCGTTTACCGGGCACAGGTTCGCCCAAATAAACAGTTAAATCCCAACACGAAGTCTCCTGTCTTCGGCCACGTCACGACCCCGTAACATCTGGTGGAGGTGCTGCTTCGTTCATGTACCGGACGCCCCCGTCAAGCCATGAACCCAGCCCACGTCGCGGAGAAGACACCGACGCCAACCAAGAGCAGCGAACAAGCCGCCGACAGCAAGGGCTACCACCGGAGTACAGGCTTCTACAAGAGAAGGCGACCCCGTGACAATATGAATGTGAGAGAAGTTGGTATTGAGGTGTTACGTTTCGAAAAAAAAAAGGTGTTGCCTAGAAGGCACTCTGAAATTTGGGCCGCCAGGTGAAAATGTGTCGCGCTAAATGAATTATATGCTATTACTGGTTTGAACATTTACTACGGAACAACTTTTTTTCTTCAACCTCGAGACTCTATTTTTTCATGACTATGATTGTTTATTCCTTTCTGTTATAACTTCATTATTTTTTGCCTTTCTCAAAAAAATTGCAAATTGCTGCATGTTTAACATCTCAATTGTTTTTTCGCGAGTAATGTATTCGCATTTTCTGTTTTATACGTTCTTATATGAAATGATTAAAATACCTTGGTAGTGAATGAACATGTATCACAATGTATGACAACGCCTGGAGTTCCGAACGCTAAAACTTGGCAAAGTGTCAACTCATTCAAATTTCATGTCTGAAAGTGCTTTAGCTGAAGCCAACGCCGCACCCCCGTAATGGCAAATTTTAAAAAGTTAACTTTGCTACAATGTCACTGCGCTCTGCGGTGAAGCATATTACAAATTTGAAGGGCTGCTGGGGGGCGTGACGTAGCCAAGGGGTGGCACACCGAGCTCGTTTCAAGTCCGTGTTTTTTTTTTTTTTTTCCATGACATACAGAGCCCAAAATGACACTCGGCAACATCTGCCTGCCCGACCCCCATTTCAAATAGGGGGTGCGCCCACCCCCCGGAAAAAAAAAGAAAATTCTGCCTATGCCTTTGGGTTCAACAACTTTAATTTCAAGTTTGTTTTTTTTTTTAGTTTAAGAAATTTCGCGTTCCATTACCTTTCAGGAAGAACCCGCAACATCCAGAGTTCATTGTTATAACTGATAATGCGGCATGCGAGTACTGCTGCGAGCGGGTTAATCCACCATATTAAACTTACAACAATTGACGGGGCAGCAGCTTCTAATTGTTATACCGGACATATTGTTCAAACTGGTAGTGTTATAAGCAGATTCGACTGTACACAGTGAAAGCAGCCCTAGTAGAGTGACTGTGGTAAAGTTAAAGGTAGCATACACACAAACTCAACAGCATAATATTCCAGGGGAAATTGCGGCGCCGTCTATGGATTGGGATCAGAGTTGGCCCGCGGAGCGGCAGGCAGGCTTGGCCTGATGCTCTCGCACGTGGCAGTCGCCCGCTGCGCGCTGACGTGCGCATATCCGAACAACATAAACTTTTGCCCCCACCCACTTGCCGCCCCTCCCTTTCCTACAAACACTCTACGGCGAGCATCCACGTCCACAGCCCAGTCCACGACGCCGTTAGCGCGCCGCTCCCTCTCTAGCCCAGTCAAATTCGTACTGACGTTGTGATGACCGGCAGTACACGCTCATTACGAATAGATTGCCCGAACTGCCAATTTCTCTTGCATGATTTTCTACCAGCGTGTGCTCGCATCCACCCTGCGCCGTGACGTGCTGAGTAGCCGCCACGCTGCTCCGTACGAGCACCGCCGTTCCATTCTCCGTGGGGTCAGTGTACGTGACGTACCCCGGGAGTCTTGGTTTCCCATTCGTTTCTTGTAGAACAATTATATCGGACTTGTTTTCTTGCTCGTCAATGTGTAACAGTAGCTCCGCTTCTTTATTGCGAATGCCGTGGCAGTTCCATTGGTAAATTACGGTAGTGTCCCCCCCCCCCCCCCCGCGGTCTTGTTATGCTTTTTACTCAGCTTCTGCATCATCCCTTCCGGACGTCTCGAGTCGACCGCGCCTTTTCGCGATCGCGTCCTTTATTCTTTCGGCCCACTCCTTTTTCTTTTTCAGGGACGCAAACCGGTTCCATACCGACGTTGAGACTACTTTTGTCGCTAGGCAGTCACGCTTTACCGGGAGCGTGTGACGCTGACTCTCGATAGCTTCAAGTCGGGCATCCATATTGCCTAGCCTTACATTAATTTGGGTGATTGCAGCCAAAATGGCCACCGGCTCTCCTTCTCGTGGGATCTGCGTCGTTGCCGTGGTCGTGGTCTCTGCAGTCACACGGCTCTCATCAGCGTCCATTGCCTCTTGGTTATTCGATGCCCGTTGCGAGGCCTCAGCCTCTCCCGTCGTACACACTAGGCGGGTTGAGGGGGTTTCTACGCGGCACCTTGCTCAAGCCTCCGGCGTTGTTTACAGCCGTGGTATTGTTTTGGGGCTTTGTGTTTGCCAAACTGTCATTACTCACTAGCGTATCAATCTTGCTCAGAAGCGCTCGTACTTGGGCGTTCTGCTCCTTGATCTGAGCATGTTGGCACTCAATAATTTTCTTAAGCTCTGTCACTTCGTTAGTGTCTTTTTGCGTATTCCCTTTAAGAGATTGGGAGGGGGTGAGGGGTGGGGATTCGGTTTCACTGTTTCGCGCGACGGGAGACCTGTTTATCCAGCCCACCTTTTTTTCGGCGATCCCTCGATGCTTGGTTGACTCGTTCCGGGGCTACGAACCGGCCCTGGAGCTCGAACTGGCCCGGCAGCTGCAGCCAGTCCGGCGTTTTGAACAGGCCCGGGACTCCGAGGCAGTCCTATGCGTCATCCCCCAGCGGCAGTTGCCACCGCCTTTGCCACCCCCGGATCATTGCTTCGATCGGGAGCGGCTCTGGCGGCCGTTTCCACCGCCACTGTTGCTGCTGCAGTCCGGCGTTTGTGACCGGTCTCGTTGTTTGGAGGCGCTACGGCAGGGTCCACCTGCAGGACCTCTCTTGTCTCGGTTACCTCTCCCAGCGTCGTATGGTTCCTCCACTCAGCGCCGCTCCCAGCGTCGCCGGCGGACAATGTAAGGCATCTTAAAGCAGGCTTTCCAGGCCCTGTCCGTGGTCAGGTGATTGCCTCCGCACAGGCCACACTTTACGATGCAATTTGACTACATCGTGAGACAGGCAAAGGGGTTGGCGGGAACTAGGCCACTCCTGATCCTCGGTGACTTTAACGCCCCTCACACAACTTGTGGATATAAGTTCCAGTCCAAGAGGGGGAAAGCGTTCGCCAAGGTGATGAATGATCACGAGATGGCCCTCCTGAACGAGCCGGATGTAACCACCAGAAGAAGCAACAGAGTCGCGAAGGACACTACGCCAGACCTGACGTGTTTATCGGGCACACTAGACGTCACCTGGGCAAAGGAAGACGTGGACTTGGGGTGTGACCACAGCATGATCGGCATTACGATCAGAGGCTCCCGATACCGGGCTGTACTGGGGAAGGCACGTATCATGGATTGGGACAATTAAGATGAGGAAGTTTACCCAAGAACAAGAAGAGGCGTCCGAGGAAGAATTGAATCCATCTAAAAGAAAACAGACCTACAGTGAATGGGCGAGAGACCAGAAGAAGGCCCTACAAAAATTCACCCAAGAAATCGCAACGACGTCGCAGACACCGTACGTGGATGCTAGACTAACCAACATGTGGGTGGCCCTGCACTCGTTAACGCGGTGGTGGAAGCGTCAGAGACACAACAAAAAACTGGCCGAGCGCATAGCACTCTTGAACAAACAAATCGCCGAGCACGCGGCCAAGCTCTGCAGGGAAAATTGGCTGAAGACCTGCGACGGCCTGCAGGGCAAGCTCTCGGCACGGAAGACGTGGTGCCTCTTGAGGTATCTGTTCGACCCGCTGAGTAGCAAAACCACGACCAATCGCAACGTTGCCAAAGTATTGAACATTGTTATGCCTGCGAGTCCACACCGAACGTCCATGCCTCTGAAAAAGGCAATCTGTGTCAAGGCCAGCACGTGAGCCCGCCTGACGCGACCAACTCAACGTCGTCATCACGCGGCGGCGCCGATCTGTCCCGCAACGCACATCGAGCTCCGTCAGCCCATGAGCCCGTCGAAGCAATCAGCGCCTTCCTGTCTGGCGAGTCTGACGCAATGCGTGGTGACGTCACTTGTCCTTGGCTGCAACCACGCGCAGCGGCTCCGGATTTGATGAAAATGACGTGGCCCAGTGGCCACCCCATTGAAGGATTCTGACCTCACGGCCAGCGGCGCTTCTGGTTGGACATTTGATTACTCAAATAATCTACCCAGTGCATATAAAAAAGCCTTGCGGCGCGTCGCGAGTAGTAGACCTATGTGTCAGAGAAGAGAGCTAGGCTCTTCTAGTCTCTCAGCTGCCGGCCCCAGTGCCGAATTTGTAACGCATCTGTATATATGCTGTACATAAACCTTGTTTAACGCACCATCGTCTCGTCCTCTCGTCTATCAGCTCTGCGCAGAAGCAGTCGCGAGCTGAGAAACCTACGCTGCCAAACGGCTGGTGACCTTCCCGGTGGAGTTCGAAGCAGTGGCGCCTTCGGGACCGTGTTGGCGTCGCCGTCTTTCGTAACAGTGGTGGCAGCGGCGAGGTTCGTGGCACCCTTCGTAACGTCATCGGAGGCGCACTTCGTAACAACATGTACAAGGGAGACGGCCGCAGACTCCTGGAAGATCTGAAGGTGAAGTACCTAAAGACAGAGAAGGGCCAGTACCCGGTACCCGAGAGGTACGAGGAACCTGATAACGAAAAGCTTGATCGGCCGTTTACCATGACGGAAATGTGGACAGCGATAGACCTAAGCAACAAGAGAAGCGCACCCGGCAGGAACGCCATAACTTTCAAACTACTCGGTAACATGAGCGATGCAGCGGCCCGCGGCCTCAGCACATCTACGTAGCCTGGGAGAGCTCATGGTTGCCGAAGGAATGGAAGGAAGCCGAGGTCCACTTTATTTCAAAGCCCGGCAAGGCCCTCCCGATAGACAACATGCGGCCCATCTCCCTCACGTCCTGTGTGGGAAAGGTGATGGAGCGTATGGTCCTTCGCCGGCTGCAGAAGCACCTTGAAAAAACAGATCAGATGCCGGAGACGATGTATGGCATCAGGCAACATCTCAGCACCCAAGACGTGATGATTCAACTCCACGAGCTGGTCGTCAAGCAAGCAACGAAGCACGCACCACGTGGGATACTCGCCCTCGACCTGAAAGGAGCCTTTGACAACGTGTCGCACGCGAGCGTGTTGCGAAATTTGAGCAAAACCAGGTGTGGCCGCAAGACATTCGGCTACATAAGTGACTTTCTGTCAAACCGAACGGTGACCATCAGGATAGGAGAGGAGAAATCAGACCCTGTCGAGCTCGGTGATCAAGGCACCCCTCAGGGGTTGGTCCTGTCACCCCTGCTCTTCAATCTAGCCCTTCTGCCCCTACCCGGTCTGCTCAAGAAAATCGAAGGTGTGAACCACGCGTTCCACACCGATGACATCACTTCGTGGACGTCCCGAGCCAGGTCCGATGCATGGGCAGAGGAAGCCTTGCAGCGGGCGGCGACGACCATGCACGAGTATGCCAAGTGGTGTGGACTGAGTTGCGCTCCCCAAAAATCAGAGCTGCTCATGATCCAACCAGGAAAACCCAAGAAAGAGCCGCCGCCTAACGTGACTATCACCATCGACAGAATAGCCATCAAACCAACACAGCAAATCAGGATTCTCGGTCTACTGCTTCATAGTGATGGGAAGGCACAGGCCACCATCACAAAGATCAAGACTACAACCGAACAGATTCATGGGATGATTCGAAGGGTATTCAATAGAAACTAAGCCCTGAAAGGGGACGATGTCATGCGCTTTGTACGCGCGTTTGTCGTGTCACGGGTTACCTACTGTCGTGTCACGGGTTACCAACGAAGCAAGCACTGGGCGTGCCAATATACTCGTCTACGCTAAGATTGCTAGGCTTGGGTGCCCACAACACGGTGGAGGAGCTCATCGAAGCTCACCTCTCTAATCAGAAAATCCGGCTCGGTCACACGGAGCACGGACGAGCTGTCCTGCGCAAAATAGGATGGCAGATCGAGCCAGTACCCATCAAGGCGGCCCTTCCGAAGGACTGAAAGACAACAATTCAAACGAAACCTCTTCCCCGGAACATGACGCCGGGCAAGGACGACGAGAGGCGCATCGCGAGGGCCAGAGCCATGGCCCGGAAGCTGGAAGAGAACCCCAGGGTCATGTACATGGACGCCTCACTCCGAAAACACAGTGACCGTGCTGCGGTAGTGGTTACCTCCATTGACAGGCTAATCATCAGCACATCTCTGAGGACAAAGGACCCTGCAATTGCCGAGGAAGCGGCTGTGGCACTCACACTCGTATAGCCGAGCGTGGACACAGTGGTCACCGACTCAAAGACAGCCTATGGAAGCTTCCGCAGGGGAGTAATCTCATCCGCGGCACGAGCCATTCTATCCAAATGCAAGCCTCCGGGAAGAACCGTAGAGCTGGTGTGGGTCCCGGCTCGCTCGCAGGTAGCAGGCAACATCATTGCCGACTGTCATGCCCGAGAAATATCAATCCGGGCCGAGCCTGAGCCGGAAGAGCTACCACACCCGGTTACCAGCTTTCAGGACATTACCCAGATGTACCGAGAGGGAAGGTGCATGGAAGGTGCAAGGAAAAGTACCAAAACCACACCCCGACCTGATTAGGACACAACAGGCGATATTGCGTAGAGCGCAGGCGAGATCGCTTGCGCATCCCGTACTGCTTAACCGCATGTACCCTGCGTAACACGACATGCTCTGTCCGTTTTGTAAAATAGAAAATGGCACACTGCCGCACATCTTGGCAGAGTGCACAGAACTTAAGAACTCCCCACCGTCCCTTCCTCCCGAAACCCTGAATTCTCAACCCTTTGAGCGATGGGAGACCTTGTTATCCAGCCCCGCCCTACCGACTCAGCGTGCACTGACGGACAGGGGCCAAGAGCTGCTGGATACATACGGGTCCCGCAACTAGGGAACCGCCCCATCTGGTGTCTGCACGCACTACCAACAATGTTGGGCCCAATAAATGTCGATTCATCATCATCTAGCCCGGCCGTGGCGAGATATTGTTGGGAGCGAGGGCGACCACTGGAGAGGCCAGCGCTGCTCTCGCTGTGACGTAGTAAGCGGCATCACTTGACTCGCCTCTGCCGTCGTCAGTGCAGCGCGCTTGGTCGCACCCCAGAACCAGTTAGTTTTCTTACTTACAGGTTTGTTTGCACGCTCGTTGCCGCAGTACCGGACGCATTCCAGGGAGTCTTAATGTGAATGAGCCCTTCCAAAACGTCGCTGCACCGATACACTTCGCTGATAAAACTGAAATTCTCAGGTGTGCAGCTCACTCAGCGGCTTTCTTTTTTTTTTTTTGAAAGCGAGTATCAGCGAGTGAAAGCGAGTATCAGGGAGACAAAATATAGGCAGGTGAAGTTCCACTAATTCAAATGGTGAAAGTTGCAGGCCGCACAAACTATACGGTTGTTGTGAAGAGTAATGTTATTGCCGCCAAAAACTCTATAGATGCCCACATGAAAGGTCATGCGAATTGAACCAATGCAAAAAATACCCCGTTCCCTTCGGCCACTTTATACCACTCTGAGGGCGAGGTGTTGCCTGAATCCTGCACGGCAGTCCACCCTGATCAAAACGTCTCGGCCGCGCAAAAACATGAGGCAGGTGCGCGCCATCACGCTTACATCAGCAAACACAAATGTTCGTGCAATGTGAGAATGCTTCGATATACAGATTACTAGACAATTTTCATAACAACCCACCTTTTACAAGACGGGTTCGAATCCCGGCTGCGGCGGCTGCATTTCCGATGGAGGCGGAATTGTTGTAGGCCCGTGTACTCAGATTTCGGTGCACGTTAAAGAACCCCAGGTGGTCTAAATTTCCGGAGCCCTCCACTACGGCGTCTCTCATAATCATATAGTGGTTTTGGGACGTTAAACCCCACATATCAATCATATCAATCACCTTTTACAAGAGTGCCTCTTCACGTTGTGCATCCAAAGCAACATGCGCGCACGCTCCGTTGAAAGTGGACGGCGCGGCGATGACCGTACGTTGGCTCGCTAAAAATCTTAGTTGGCGAAGACTTTAGACAGTTTTGCCGCTAATACAAACACAACCGACGCTTGCGAAGCGAGAACAGCCATGGCAGAACAACCTGAATCACGGGAGTTGTCGAACACGTCGCAGAACCAGTACCCCGTGATGTCATTTTATACGTCACAGAAGTATTCCAGCAGATGACACCACGGTATGTCCTCGACCCCAGGCGACTATCGCTGAGTGACTAAGATCAGAACAAAAATCAGGGGCGTAGCCAGAAATTTTTTCGGGGGGGGGGGGGTGTCACAGAGACCCTACAGGGGGCGGGGGGGCACAGGCATTATATTTTTTCTGTGACGTCACTATCGGCGGTAGTTTAGACAGATGGTGCACAAGTATATCAAGCCATGAGATTCCCCCTCTTCCCATGCGTATGGTTGTGTAAAGAGTAAGCAAAGGTGCTGTAAGAATGATTGATTGATATGTGGGCTTTCACGTCCCAAAACCACCATATGATTATGAGAGACGTCGTAGTGGAGGGATCCAGAAATTTTGACCACCTTCGTTTCTTTAACATGCACCCAATTCTGAGAACACGGGCCTACAGCGTTTTGGCCTCCATAGAAAATGCAGCCGCTGCAGCCGCGATTCCACCCCGAGATCTGCAGGTTAGCAGCCGAGTACTCTAGCGCAGAGTAAGATACTGCGCGAACACGACATTACCGGCACCTGAAGGAAAGCGGAGGAAATGTATACCCGCGAATCTTTCCGCCAGGCGACAAACGGGCGCTGGCGTTTAAGGCGGAACTTTACCAGCCGACATGTATCGTCGCTAAAGTTCTCGATTCTCACATTCAGGGTCCTGCCTGAACATTGCTGAGCTCGTTGCTTCCTAGCAATGTGTAATCACCTCCTTGATATAGACTGCTTACACATATTGCTAGGTAGTTCGTGTCCTGGGTCAATCAACGCCCTTCTATGAGACTCGATGGTCGCGCCGAAACGTCGTATGGCATAACGCTCGATGATTATTTTCCGAAAAGCGACGCTGCTCCCAGTACACACTTGACAACTGGCGAAAATGAGAATGCCGCTTGTCACAGGTATGCAGCTTCGTCAAAATAACGGGCCAGTAGCTGGCGTGGAAGAAAACTTTAGGCTTTCAGAATTTCCGGCTTTTTCTGGACTATTTAATAGACCACTTCAATGAGCGCTTTAAAATGCATCGGCACACCTTGAAGATGCTTTCTTCGCTTCTGCCACAGAACATTCCCAAATCTGCCACTCTTCCCACTGCCGAGAAGTTTACTGGAGTATATACTCGAACATTATCTCAACTTCAGCATTGCAAGGCGAGTTAGCAGTATATGCTGCGAAATGGAAGCGAGAGAAGCGAGAAACGCTGAGCATTTCTTCGATGCAAGTGGTTGCAATTGCACAGAGGTATTCTTCCCAAACGTGCACCATCTTCTAAAGATTGCGGCAACTCTGCCGGTGAGCACAGTTGAAGCAGAACGCTTTTTTTCATCCCCGAGACACCTAAAGTTGTACCTGAGAGCTGCAACAACCCATTAAAGATTGTTTGGCATCACTCTCTAAGCATTCACCGTGAAGTACAAGTCCGTCCGGAAAACATTCTCTCTGTTCTTTAACGGGAACGTAGTCGGCTTCAGCTGAATGTGTGTGAGTTGTCAACCAGAGGTGCCAGCTCAATCAAGAATCAAAGTTAACTGAAGTTATTCATGTATTGAGATGTTCTGAACAACAGTAAAAACGTAGTTGTTAATGATCAATTTATGGGGTTTAACCTCTGATGGGCGACTTCAATGCCGTGGTAGGAAATAAGCTGGCTGGAGACCAGACAGTAGGAGATTATGGCATCGGTACTAGAAACGTCAGAGGGGAGCTATTAGTATAATTCGCAGAGCGCAATAATACACGGATCTTGAATATCTTCTACCGAAAACGAGAGAACCGTAAGTGAGCACGGAGGACCCGTAATGGCGAAAGTAAGAGCGAAGTAGACTTTATGCTAAGTGCACACCGAGGCATCGCGCAGGATGTGGCAGTGCTTGGCAAAGTGCGATGCAGTGACCATAGAATGGCATGGTCTCGAATTCGCCTAGACTTGAAGAAGAAACTACACAAACCAATACGCAAGAACCCAATAAATGAGCTATAGCACTGAGGAAGAAAGTACAAGAATTCAGAGTCTCGCTTCAGAACAGGTGCTTGGTTCCTATCGAGGAAACCAGCCTTAGCGTTGACGCAATGAATGATAATCTGACGAGTATCATGCACTACGGAGTGCGCAGTGGAAGTTGGAGGCATGGTAGTTAGGCAGGACACTGGCAAGCTGTTCCGGGAGACGAAAAACCTCATTAAAAAGCGTCAAAGCATGAAAGCCTCAATGACAACAGACAAAATGGAATTGACAGAGCTTTAGATGTTGATTAATAAGCGTAAGATATTCGATGTACGAAGCTATAACATGGAGATAATTGAACACGCTCTGTAGAACGGAGGAAGCGTGAAAGCAGTGGATAGGAAACTTGGTACAAGGAAGGCAAAATAACTACCAATATGAATAGGATAGTTAAAATAGCGGAGGAGTTTTACAGAGATCTGTACAGTAGCCGGGAAAACCACGACCTTAATATAAGAACTAGCAGTAATCCAGATGGCATCCCACCAGTAATGATAGAAGTCAGAAAAGCCTTGGAGAGCATGAAAAGAGGCAAAGCTGCCGGTGAGGATCAGATAACATCAGATCTACTAAAAGACGGAGGATAGATTGTGAAAACTAGCCACCCTGTTTACGAAGTGTCTTCTGACGGGTAGAGTACCAGAATCTTGGGAAAATGCTAACATCATCTTAATACATCAGAAAGGAGATAACAAAAACTTGAAAAATTACAGGCTTAGCAGCTTGCTCTCCATCGTATACAAGCTATTTATAAAGGTAATTGCTAACAAAATTATGACAACATTAGAATACAATCAACCAAAGGATCAAGCAGGATTTCGGACAGGCTACTCAACAATCGACCACATTCATGCTATCAGTCAGGTAATAGAGAAATGCTCAGAATACAGCCAACTAATATAGCCTTCATAGATTACGAGAAGGCGTTTGATTCAGTAGAAATATCAGCAGTCATGTCGACACTGCGGAATCAGGGCGTCGACTCAACGAAGCATATATAAACATCCGCAAAAAAATCTACAGGGGATCAACTGCCATTATAGTTCTCCATAAAGAAAGCGACAAAATACCAATCAAAAAGGGTGTAAGGCAGGGGGATACAATCTCCCCACTGCTATTTACCGCGTGCTTACAGTAGGTTTTCAGAGGCCTAGAATGAAAAGAGTTAGGGGTAAGAGTTAGTGCAGAGTCCTTTGTAACCTACGCTTCGCCGATGACATGGCATTGCTGAGTAGCTCAGGGGACGAATTGCAACTTATGATCACGGAGTTAGACAAAGCGAGCAGAAAGGTAGGTATTATAATTAATCTGCAGGAAACAAAAGTAATGTAGAACAACCTCGGAAGATAACAGCGCTTCGAGATAGGTGATAGTGCACTTGAAGTTGTGAAATACTACGTCTACTTAGGAGAGGTAATAACCGCGGAGCCGAACCACGAGATTGAAGTAACTGGCAGAACAACAATGGGGTGGAGCACATTTGGCAAGCACTCTCAAATCTTGACAGGTAGATTGCCACTATCCCTCAAGAGGAAGGGATATAACAGCTGCATCTTGATGGTACTTAACTACGGATCAGAAACCTGAAGACTTACACAGAGGGTTCAGCCTAAATTGAGGACGACGCAGCGAGCGACGCAAAGAAAAATGATGGGTGTAACCTTAAGAGACAAGAGGAGAGCAGAGTGGTTCAGGGAACAATCCGGGGTTAAGGATATCATAGTTGAAATCAAGAAGAGGAAATGGACATGGGCCGGGTATTGAGCACGTATAGGCAGGATAACCGCTGGTCATTAAAAGTAGCTGACTGGGTTCCCAGAGAAGGCAAGCGCGTAAGGGGGAGACAGAAAGTGAGGTGGGCAGAGGAGATTAAGAAGTTTGCGGCTGTAAAATGGCAGCAGTAAGCATAGGACCGAGTTGACTGGCGGAACATAGGAGAGGCCTTTGTCCTGCAGTGAACGTAGTCATGCTGATGATGATGATGACGACGACGACGATGATGATGATGATGATAATGATGATAATGATGCAATGTGTGTGTTTGCGGCATGAGACATTGCTTGCACAAAGTTTCTTTTTTCATTTCTTGTAAAAAATTATGCTTTCTATGTATATTGCTCGTAATTTTACGTGACTTTTTACGTGATTACGTGAATTTTACATTTCTGCATTTTATGCATTTCTGTGCTCTGTGTGCCCTTCTAGTCATGTCAATGTCAAGAAACAAACAGACGAAGCGAATCAATATATATAATATTTCGCATATTTTTCCATCTTCATTCCTTATTCTTGCACTGTTTGCCACAGTGCTGAATAATAAAGCTTGTGCTCACTACAGCTGCCCACACTGCATTTCTCATTACGCTGCTGCTTCAGGTTTATGACCGTCATCTTTTTATTCATCAGCCTAAGTTACATGATGAGTATATTAGTAGGCCTTTCTAAGACTGTGATCAGCCTGCACGTTTGCCTGTGTTGCACCTTCGTCACTAGAGAACACTTCGGAGTGCTTAAGACGTTAGGGTATAATAAAGATATTTATTTATTTTATTTATTTATTTGCAATACTGTCGACTCCATTGTTGGAGTCATTACAGAGGGCACATTGCAGGTAGTATACATTCATGAAGAACAAACAATAACATTCCAACTGACATACATAAGCCTCACCCAGTACCTTCTGGCCTGCTACAGTGCGCCGTGCAAAAAATAAAAAGAAAAGAGGAAAATAGCAAAGGTATGTGAAGCATTGAAGCACTACTGTAGATTACGCATGGTTTCTAACACTGCGGTCAATGTGAATAGTGTGTCGGCATTAGTAGCATTTGCATTCAGTTTATTCTATTCGCGTATTGTTAGTGGGAAAAACGATTTTCCAAAGACGTCACTGTTTGAGGAATATTCTTGCAGGCTGTGTTTGTGCTTATGACGAGTAGGGCGTGACTGTGAAAATTTGACGTACTTAGACACATCTACCTTGTAGTGGCCATGTAACAACTGGTACAAGGACCTCAGGCGTGCCTCTTTTGCCCTAGTAGCTAGTTTTTCAATGCCAGAAGAAGCCAGAAAGTTAGTGGGAGAATCTGTACGTTTGAACTTGTGTACAAACCGTATGGCTTTGCGTTGTACTGCCTCTAATTTACTAATACCACTTAGCGTATAAGGAAACCAAACTACGTTGGCATATTCTAATACTGGTCTTACGAACATGGTATAAACCAAGAGTTTTGCGGGCGCTGGTGCAATTCTAAGTCGTCTTTTTGGGTAGAAAAGTTTACGCAGTGCGGCCGCAGTGACTATGTGTGTATCCCATCTCAGGTCAAACGTTAATGTAATGCCTAAGTACTTATGCTGCACAACATTAGTCAGTGGTGAACCATGAATGATGTAGATGAATTGCGATGGATTCTGCTTATATGTTACCGTCATAGCTGCGGATTTTTTCACATTGATGGACATTTGCCACTTAGCGCACCAATCTGCTAGCTTGGTTAGACATTCATTGAGATTAATGTGGTCTGTGTAGCTGGTTACCTCCTTATAAATAATGCAGTCATCTGCAAACAGTTTGATATTACAGTTAATGTTTGACGTGAGGTCATTTATGAACATTAAAAATAGTAGTGGTCCCAAGACGGAACCTTGAGGGACCCCAGAAGTTACGGGGACTATGTTTGATATATGACCTTCATACTGCACGAACTGTGAGCGATTTGTTAGGAAATTTTCTATCCAAGAAAACAATAACCCCTCTCCTATCGCACTTTTCAGTTTAATTAGTAACTTTCTGTGACATACGCAATCGAAAGCCTTAGAGAAATCAAGTAAAATTATGTCTGTTTGGCCACGATTATTTATGGTAGAAGCTAGATCATGAACTACCTCCGTTAGCTGCGTAACAGTGGACAGGCCACTACGAAATCCGTGTTGATTAGGAGACAAAAATTTTATTTTCTCGAGAAAAACAGTTATGTGTTTGAGGATGATATGCTCTAGTAGCTTACATGAAATGCTACTGAGGGATATCGGCCGGTAATTTGAAACCAATGACTGTTCTCCTGATTTATGAATAGGTATCATTTTTGCAATCTTCCAGTCATCTGGCAGCTGGGATGAAGTAAGCGACTTTCGAAAGATTAACCCAAGAAACTTGCTACACCATTCCGCGTACCTCTTAAGGAACTCGTTAGGAATATCATCTGGACCACTCGATTTTTTAGGATCTAAGTTAAGAAGCAAGTTCAGTATTCCTGTATCTGTGACTTCTAGGTGATCGATGCTTGGCGAATCGAGGGATAATACTGGAGGAGTGGCACCATTATCAGTCGTGAACACTGATTGGAAAAAAATGTTGTATTCGTTAGCCTTTTCCGTTCTTTCCCCTGAATCCGTGTGCGACTGTGTATTATTGCTAGTGCGAAGGTATCTACAAAATTCGCTTGGGTTGCTTTTAATAAAGCTTGGAAGTATAACACTAAAATAATATTGTCTGGCAGTTTTCTTTTTCTGCTTCAACTCTGATTTTGCACACTGCAGCTTCTGTTGAATGGATGATTTACACTTATGGTTTTTCGCAGCCACACGCAACCTTTTTAACCTACGCTTGGCCTGGATAACCTCACGTGTTATTCAAGGATTATTCCCTGGAGCTTTCTTGTGTTTCTTTGGTATGAAGTTAGTGACACAGTACATAACGGTAGATTTGAAACTTAGCCAAAGTAGATTAGTATCACTGGATGCGTCAAAAGCTAGCTGCAAAAAGTTTTCGAACTCATGTGCGAGATGGGTTAATACGCTGCTATCGTCAGCTTTTTTGAAATCAATTACAGTTGATCCACGCTGCTCACATGCAATACTGGAGTCAAGCGGCAGCAAGCATATGACTATGTGATGGTCTGATATGCCGTCAACTACGTCAGTGCGAACACGGTCTTCCGGGAAGTGCTGACTAATCAGTATCAGATCTAATATGCTCTCGGTAGTGTTCTGTAAGCGGGTTGGAGATAACACGATTTGCTGAAGGCTAAAGTTCAACATTATGTTTATAAGAGCGTCCGAGGCAGATGATGTGTGGTTTAGCGTAGTCCAGTCAATGTCTGGGAGATTAAAATCTCCCATAAGCAGGACACGAGAGTTGCGAACATGACGCTGCATGAAGTCATGAACTGCAGTTATGCATTCGTGTCCGGATGACGGACCTCGATAAAGATATGTATAAGTATACTGTACACTCGCTTACAAGTCGAGTTATGTGTATAAACCAAATAATCTGTAGCGCGCGTGCGTGCGTGTGTGTTTGTGCGTGCGTGCGTGTGTGTGTGTGTGTGTGTGTGTGTGTGTGTGTGTGTGTGTGTGTGTGTGTGTGTGTGTGTGTGTGTGTGTGTGTGTGTGTGTGTGTGTGTGTGTGTGTGTGTGTGTGTGTGTGTGTTTAGATGTTAGCAGGACGTGCGAAGGTTAAATAGACATGTTATTCTTTGGTTTGAGTATATCTTGGCCCACGTACGAAGAGTCACACTGTATTATGCTTGAATGTGGCCTATCAGACCTTGAAACTGTGCCTGACTGTTTCCATTAAAACAAACCTCTCCCTATTGCAAATTATTGTAGTGATCGACTCTGGCAAGATTTGTTCCGGTGGGTACAAGTATCACCACCGCTTGAGCATCAATCCCGTCACCGAGCCAACTTGAAGCGCTCGCGGCCGGATTCCTCGCCAAAATCTCACAGAATGCTATGACTTCAGAAACGCCGCGACACGTTTTTCCGTATGCAGATATTATTCATTGTAAAAGCGCCCAGCAATGATATTGATAGTAGCAGCACTTAGTTTCTAAATCATGTCAGCGCGAAGCGACGAAAAAAAAAATAGGTTCAGTAAGTGGCAGTGGAGGGGGGGGGGGGGGATGATGGACGAAAAATTAGGGGGGGGGGTTGAACCCCCCCCCCCTGGCTACGCCACTGCCACAAATACACTTTATTTTCAAGTGCACAGTGTGTGGCGAGGAGTAGCACTACAGTGGGGCATACAGTGACCTTAGTGGGGTATCCACTCTAGCGCCATCTATAATGGGTCTGTTTTTGCTCGTGAACGCCACTCGCGCTCGGCGTCCGTGATTTGAGCCGTTGATTGAACAGCCACCGCTCGTCGATAAGTGCCTCAACAAGCCTAAAGTTTGCGCGGCTGAACATTCCAGGAGCGCCCTTTTGCTCCACGTCGTTCTACACCATCGCTGTGACGCACCAGAGAGGGCTCCCCTGCTCGCCCTGCCGAAAGCGGCTGCGCCCTGCCGAAAGCGGCCTTTTCTACCTCCGTGGGCTCATCGAGGGACGGCGCCGGGGTTTGCTGCGCCGCATGTGGAGCGTTGCCAAGTCGGCCTCGCCCGACAGGTTGAGTCCTTTTGGCGCTGTCGCGGGTTTCACTTACGTCGTCACCCTTCAAGTGCATTTTCTGTCAGCGACGTAAGCCGTCCTTGTCCCCTGAGACTGTCCTTAACGTGGATCAAGTGCTCGACTTTGACAACACGGGCCCAACCACTGGCACCATGGCCTACAACGAAGATGCAGGACTATGCGGATCACTCCCCACAGAGGTGCGTGTCGTTTTGATAAATGTGACGTGCATTTATCGCTTGCAATATGTGTCAGTCTTTTCACTGTACTATATGTTTGTTCTTATGCCAACGCAAGTTCAATCACTTAGCTACGCTATAAATTAGAGAGACTATATAGGAATGGCGTATTTAAGGCGTTTTTCAGTCCCACAACTACGATCGTCATTTATCTCACGTGCTTTTCCTGCGATATAATTTGTACTTTGTTGTGTGTGCTTGTATATTTTCATTAATACGTACTAATTAATCATTGAACTTTGTTAGCCAATTGTCACTTTAATTTGTAAAATATTAACTTTTGGTTGTAGGCTGCCTCAAATGAGCTAATAATCAAGCATTTGTTTTGTGATGAAGTTTCTCCTGTTGCTTTTTCCGAGAGAAAACAAATACGTGCGAAACACGCCAAATATGAAATAGATGCGCCCTCACGTGCGCTATCAAGCGTACTTTCGTTGCTACATGGCTCCGTTCGGTCGTTTGACGTCCCGAAACCAAGATATAACTGTATGAGAGACGCCACAGTGGAGGGCACATGTAATTTTGACCATCTGGTGCTCTTTATACCATTCCCTGACATCGCACAGTACACGTACGGGCTTCCGTTTCGCCTTCATCGAAATGCGACCGCCGGGATCGAATTGACGAGTTCGGCCTCCGGGTCGGCAGCCACTGATCCACCCAGGCGGGCGCGTTCACTCGCAGCGGCGTGATCGTGCGTTTATTTCATAACTGGTGTGTCTCGTGCGTCTTTGTTTATTCTAGTGAGAAGCAACCAGGCAGGTTTCAGCGGCAGATGTGTTTTACTGCGAGGCTGGCAAATTAGAGCTGACAAATTAAAATTAACTAAAAAGTTATTTCTTAGCAATGAAAAAAAAATACCGGCTTAAGTACACATGAGTGTCACTAATATATATACAGCAGCTAAAGCGCGTGTTTTGCTTTGTGTTTGTGTTTTTTCATAAATCTCGGTCAGAGTAATGTGTAGCGTGCATATATATATATATATATATATATATATATATATATATATATATATATATATATATATTGAGGGACGGCCGCTGTGATAGCTCAGTGGTTGGAGCATCGAACACGTTATTCGAAGGTCGTAGGTTCGATTCCTGCTCACAGCTGGTAATTTTTTCATCCACTTTTCTTTCTTCTTTTTTCTTATTTACATTTCATTGGTTCTAATAACTTCCCCTGTACATTTCTTGGCATTACTCTCCGTTATATCTCATCAATATTGTGTTAAAAAACACGGAAATACGAGCCCTTAGGTATACACTTCTCTCCCTTATATATATATATATATATATATATATATATATATATATATATATATATATATATATATATATATATATATATATATATAGTACACGAAAGGAACTGTGTAGAGAGAATGGGAATGTGAGAAAATATGTGGTCCCAAGTGTTGTTTTGCCTGTGCTAACCATGAAAGCAGTGCCGTCTGGCCAGTCCAGTCGGATCAGACACGTTTACTATGTCGTATTATATATTGCAATACCAAACATGGTGTTCTTCTTTTCACATGCAGGTCCTCTGCCGCATCTTCTCATACCTGGATGTTTCCGACAGGCTAGCAGCGGGAATGACGTGTAAAACGTGGTACACGTCAGCCGTCGACAGCCGAATCTACAAAGACGTAGTAGTCACACTGGAGAAAAATATCAAAGAGAGGATGCTAGTGCTTTTGCACTCCAACTCAATCGTGACTCGCTTGGTTATCAAGAACTGTGCGCTAGACGCAGATGCTGAGTTTTGGCAGAAAGTAGGGCATACGCTCAAGAGCCTGGAATTGATACATTGCTCGCTCTGCTGGACAGACTTCGTTTCGGTACTTGAGAAATGTCGAAAGCTGGTACACCTAGCAGTCATTCATTGTGACAAACTGGAGTCAATTGGCGAGCCCGGCATTGCTGACCACGCTCCGCATAGATTTTTTTTGCGTGAGACGTCCGGCATCATTTCAGTAGATCTTTCAAATACTTACCTCACAGATGCGGTTTTCCACGAAATAATGACTGTGACAGGAAAAGTGCGCGCCCTTTCATTGGAAGGCTGCCGGCTCAGCGTGCACGACGCGGTGCACCGACGTTTTTACCCACCTGGTGGACAAGTGCAAAGCCCACTAGTGTTCACCCTGCAAGAAGTGTTGAAAACAATAGAAAACGCACCGATTCAAGTCCTGAACCTGAGCCGAACCATAATCGACAATAGATGTATCGCTAAGCTTTCTGCCACCTTTTCGAAGACTCTGCGAGAGTTCCACGCAGCTTCCTGTGTCTTGTCAGGAGTGCAGGGCGTGACAGCTTTATGCACCAATACACCCAAGCTGACGTGCTTGAATCTCGGATCCAACCCACTGCTTGGTGACGACTGTCTGGAAATCGTGTGCGAAAGTCTTAGGGCACTTGAACAACTGGACATGTCCAATAGCACTGTAAGTTCCATGGGATTCGCTAACTTAGTGCACCTAAAGAAACTTCAGTGCGCCGATTTCTCAAATTGTATTCTCAGTGAAGAAGGAACCATGGTGCGGTTTCTTTCCTCCAGGCCATGGCCAGACATACAAGCTTTGAACATCAGCTCTTGCAGAATAGGAGCAAACGTGGTAAAGTGCCTGAGTGAGCATATGCCGACACTCGTATCCCTTGACGTGTCCCACACGATGCTACTTACTGATGAGGCAGTGCGAGCTATCTGGACCCACCTGCGCCTCCTCAGAGTGCTGCGTATGGGACGTTGTCCAAGTCTCACTAACGCCGCCTTGCACCATCCAAGCAACATGAAAGCGGGCCTGCCCACCTCCATGGCTAGCCTCGGCGGTCTCAAAGAGCTATGCCTTGGAGGCTGCTCCCTCATTTCCGACGCAGGCGTGCTGGCCGCAATGTTCTTTCGTGAACTGACGTTTCTGGACCTCGGGCACTGCCCCCTTCTCACGTCTGCGTCGCTGAAACACATTGCCTTGCACTGCCCCAGCCTGTCGAAGTTAGTTCTGCGCTGCTGCGTGCAGGTAGGTAGACAAATACACTGCAGACGCTTTGAAATACATGCTAGTTGGTGAATTTCAGAATAACTTCAGCGCAAAAACAGGTGGAACAGAATAAGGGACGCCCACGGGACAAGTGCTGTCCTTCAGGCCATGTCATTGCAGCGATCCTCCCGTAAGCTTCTCTTCCTTCGTCTCACCTGTTTTGCACTAAAGTTATACTTTGATTCACGCAGGTAACTATATTTAAATATGACGCGCCAGAGAATACATCAGCTCATGGCTATATTGTTGCCGTCCACTTTTGTGCGAACTTGCTGTACAAGAGTTCTCACGCACATCATCGTACCCTGCAGGGGTGGAAAGAAGTAAAGCATACTATAGTGCTCTAGCATGATCATCGATTAGACCAACTACACAAAGAAATTATACCCTGCATAAATATACCACTTTCGGAAACGTAGTCGGTTAAAACCACGAAATAATAAATTCGGCAGACCCCACGTACCATGGAAATCGATGTCAAGCGAAGCATATCAGCAGAAAAGGTGATCGTGGTGCATTTTTAAAGATGTATAAATGCTGTATGCACACACATAACGCTGAACAGTCGCATAAGTTTTATATAACCATACACCAAACGACGCCAATAGCAACATGGTATTACCAACACCAGAAGCAGTAAGCAATGCTGCGCTTCTGCTTGCGAGTAAGGTATAGCCCTGGCTAGTGTTATGTATATACCAACTTCAATTTGTAGCACTTAATAATACAATCGACCTTAAAACGGCGTGACACCAGTATCGTAGGAGTACTTATCTAATGTTTATAAAATTAGATAGCCAGCACTGCAACCACAATTGACGTTTCACCAACATTACGCCTGCATGGTGTCTTTTTACTAAGAGTTATGAGACCTGGCATGGCTCTGTTGTAGAATATTTTATTGTCATGCAGAATGCTTGGGTTCAATTCCTACTGCTGGGACCCTGTTATTTATTATTTTTGTTCACCAGGTCAACGCCACCAATGTCAGTTTCTTCTACTATACTCTTGCATTTATATTACGAACGTATCTTCTGGCAGTTCCTGGGTAGATATTAACTGTCAATCACCTGTGGCGCGCATACCGCGGCCTGTCGTATACGTGCCACATGTGTCTTGAGGAAAGTGTTTGACGACGTACACGATAGAATTTTCACGTTAATCAAGCCATTACCAGCCATACATAATCGTCGAAGCCTCTTGCCCTCACATACTAATTTTGATTTACTACTATAGGGGTGAATGAAAATTAGTATGTGAGGGTAAGTTAAGGAGGTAATCGCGAGAGCACCCAGGCGTAGGCGGCTATACTCGGCGACAACGTTTCTTGGCACTGAAGGGAAAGCTACGGAGCCAAATCGCGTGCATCCTACCGCCAGTGAAGGTGGTTCTAACGTAGCGCCTGTATTTTCAACGTGAAATATAAATCTTCCTCCTTTATTTTCTATGTGGAGCTATTGAAGACTGGACGCAGCTCACACCATAAAGATATTCATAGTTCTTTTAATTTATCTGTTGTGACTTCGCGTTTTTGAAAAGTCCCGCCTTTTTACGTCCACCTCAAACGCTGTGCGGCGTCTGCGTCTACACGAAACGCTGATGGTGCGCCCCCGTCGGTTTCCACAGCGTTACGAGACGTGCGCCAGAATGGACTACTTCGCGTAGTGCTACATGTGCAGAAGCTCCGCCTCCGTAGCTTTCCCTTCAGCGCCGAGAAAAGTTGTCACCGTGTATAGATAGGTTACATTGGAAGAAGGAACAAGAAAAAAAATGAGAGACTGAGGCAGAAACAGTGACACAGGGGTGGCTACTATCACATATCGAAAAAGTGTCGATTTAGAAGGTCTAACCTTCGGCCGAGGAATCAATCAGACGAGCGTCGACGCGTGTTCGCGACGTTTTGCCAGTTACAATGACGCCCGCTTTTCTGGAACCCCTGCTTCTACGACACTGCAGTCATTTGTCGTTTCATCCTTCATCGTCATCATTTATTTCACCTCAAGGGCCCCTCGTGGGGCAAAACGCCGAGTCCGCTACAGGAGTAAAGTTTCCGCATATTGAATTAGTTAACCAAGCCAGATGTATATCCATACAGCCAGTCATCTTAAGGGGCTCAGAGGGGTTCTGGCTCTTTTGTTTTTTGTAGTTACTATCATCATAAGAGCTCAATTACAACATACTGTTAATTTGTGCCCACAGTAGTCCTCATTAATCGGTGGCGAAATGCACTGAAGGGAAGGGGTTTGGGGCTGACACAGCCTTTGGTGAATGGGCGATATCCCCCCTAACACCCCTCCGCGCCCCCTCTCGATCCGCCATTGTATCTGTCAAAGTGTTTACATTTAAACACAAAACGTTGCAGGTTAAATGTTGGGAGCTTACTCAACCCCGGCAGCACCTACAGATCACAATGACAGGCGAGCGCTGATTTGCACCACGTGCCTGTGGGGCACTTAATTTAGAAGACGGTGCCACAATTTTGTTAGCGAGAAAAGAGCGCGAGATGGGTTCCCGTCACCTGTGTGTACGTAAGTGTACGCATTATTTGATGCCATTCTTTTTTTCTTTTGCTCCTATAGTTGGATGATGACTCGCTGACACCGGTCCTCAGGCCTTCATCGAGGCTAAGGCAACTCGACATAGGAGGATGCAGATACGTCACCGACGGAACACTTCTTCGTGTAGCACAGTGCCCGTCGCTGAAGTACGTGAACGTTACATCGTGCATGGTGACTCAAGATGCAGTACAACACCTACAACTGGAGCGACCAGATCTTGAAGTGGATCACTCTGTGGAATGAGCGAAGGAGACTGCGTGTTTTTTTTTAACTCTATTATTTTTTGTCTTGCTATGCGAGGTAGAACTTGAACGAATTGACCTGGCACGAACATGTCACGACGCTCTCCGTTCTCAAAGACTTTCGTCTCTGCTGGTTCATCGAGAATCGTTACTCTTTTGACTCTTATATCATTCTAAGGTGGATATGCGTGGTTGGTTCGCTTTACGCGCATGTCGCGCGCACGCACATTTGCGCTCAAGCAGAAGCCAAACGGAACACACAGTTGTCATTTGTTATGACACAGCATTGTGAAGTTGAACACTAGAAGCACTACAAGACGGGAGACTATTCCGGGACGATCTGTTCAATTTTGATGAGTGTATGTCGTTATGACTGCAAGAGTTCGAGAATTTAATGACATCTGTCGGAAAGCTCATGGTAAACTCACAATGCTAAAAAAAACTGAGTTGAGCACCAACATCCGTCTAACTAAAAGCATATAAATGTTCAGTGTGACCTAGCCTAGAGTATGCGGATTCAATTTGGAGGTCACACCAGAAATATATAATTGATAAACTGGAACGAATACTACAACAAGCGGTTCGCTTTTTCTGAATATTAAGGGAGGAGCAGCGTTAGCCCTTTGATTCTGGAAGCTAACCTACAGACGCTAGGTCAAGGCAGGCTAATATCGAGGTCGAAGTTTCTTTATCTCTATTATGGCTGCTTCAGAATAAATCGCTCTACATGCTAACATTCTCTCACAAGACTGTATTTTCGAGCGGCTCACAGTAAAATGTTGAGACAATATATAAGCCGCATACACTCACGCAAGCAGTCATTATTTCCAGCTGCCATTGACTGTTGGAATAAATTACCCGAAACTGTGGTTTCCGCTGCCTCAGTATAGTCTCCTTTGTTAATATTATTGCTAATATGAACTTTGGTGTGTGAAGTGTTCGCAATCCAATGTTGCATAATTTACTTTGAATCTCTTTCAGCTTATGCGTATACGGAAAGCAACGCTGTATGTTTAACACTTCTTGAATTTTTTACTTGTCTTTCTTTTTGATCGACCATGTGTCCATTTATGCCACTCGTCTACATGTACTTTTTTGTCACCACTCCTCCTTGGGCCAAAATGTAGCCTGCAGTATGTATAAATGAAAAAAGAAATGGCCCTGTATCTGCATTTTTCACTGCAATTGTCGTCGAAAGACGAGAGTCTTACGTGTGGAGAGAGTGAACAAAACGTTTATTTGATGTTCTTCGCGAGAAAATCAGTGAATTGTATTCTGGAAATTCTGCGTTATAGAGTCTCGATCCGTGCAGCGAAGGCGAACGAGCGCATCGAGGCACGTTAGACACGAGCGCTATCTTGCAGTCATCTTCGAAAACGAAAGAAGGCGTGCGCGCGCACGGAGAAAGATGCGCGCCTGTCTTAGAGGCGATAAGATGTAGAACGCAAAGCGACGGGTAGGTGCCACCACCGTGTCATTTTAGCAAAGCGTTGGAAACACTTGCCTTTTACGGCATCGCGTTGCAGTCAGCGCAGCGTGATAAACGCCATGGTCCCCAGAATTACTTATGTGTGCCTTGTCTAATAGAGGCGCTCATACAAAATATCAACGTGTTGTTATAGTGCCTCAGATATTCGCAATAATTGATTTTTAATTGACTGTCGAACAACTATGAACGTTGTAACTTGAGCTATATTGGTGGGCGCTGCGGATGGAGTTGGCCGTTTGAAGTATCATTTGATGCTGTTTGGCGTATTGTTAGCGCGGAAAAACAGACAAATGTACAGACAGACAGACAGACAGACAGACAGACAGACAGACAGACAGACAGACAGACAGACAGACAGACAGACAGACAGACAGACAGACAGACAGACAGACAGACAGACAGACAGACGAAAATTTTGGCGTCGAAGGTCCCCAAGAAAGACTATCGTCTTTAAAAGAAATGACTATCTGAAGCTGACGTTCCTGCTGAGACATCTGCTCCAGCAAATAAGGGGAGCACTGCCAGTAATGCCAGATAGAAGCAGAAATCAAAAAGCCCTTTCTCCAAGACCTGGTGGAAGTGCACTATTAGCCCCGAGAATGAACGCTGGCGTCGCTGCGGTTGCGGCGATATGACGTCGCGGTAAGGACTCGCCTTCTCCACCTCCCCGTGTCTCCTTTTTCTGCGCCCGCCGCGTACCCGCTCTTTAGCTGGCAGGCGCGTGTAACCAGAATTATTTTTTGCGGTAGGTGGGGCGGGGGGAGGGGCATCCTTGATTTCGGGAGGGGCACCCCTTTGAAATGGTCATTTCTCGCTCCCTAAGCCTTGGTGGAAAAAATTGGGGCGGGGTCACGGGCCTGGTGTTGGTGATTACTTCTCAATTGCGCGACGCAAATCTCTCGAGATACTAAGTGAAAAGTTTCATAACTGTAGAAAGTTAATGAACCGTAAAAAAGTCTTCATAATTTAGCTTAGGATGGCCAGACTTCCGTCTGAACGGAAGAATTACTGTGAAAATTGTTGTTTTCGTTGCGTGCACCAAGAAATGGGTGCTGTAGGAAAAAATGCTAAGTGGTGCTATAACGTGATTACAACTAGGCATAGACTCTGGATTGAGAACACAGTGTGCCGAAGTATCTTAACTTCTGAATCTCATCTGCCCATCTAACTTTCTGTCTTCCCCTAACCCGCTTGCCTTCTCTGGGAATTCAATTAGTTACCCTTAATGACCAGCGGTTATCTTGTGTACCCGCTCCATGCCCATTAAGTTTTCTATTCTTGATTTCAACTATGATATTCTTAACCCCAGTTTGTTCACTGATCCACTCTGCTCTCTTCTTGTCTCTTAAGGTTACACATACCATTTTCCTTTCCATTTCTCGCTGCGTTGTCCTCAATTTAAGCTGAACCCACTTTGTAATTCTCCAGGTCTTCGCTCTGTATCTAAGTACCAGCAGGATGCAGCTGTTATATACCTTCCTCTTGAGGGATAGTGGCAATCTACCCGTCAAGATTTGAGAATGCTTGCCAAATGTGCTCTACGCCATTCTTATTCTTCTAGTTACTTCAATCTTCGCCCTCTTGAAGGGCGCACGCCTATGAGTACATGTATGCTGTAAATATGAATAATAAAACTAGTTTATTTAGTGCTCTAACTCTACAGCCTACACGACTGGGCAACGTAACGCATGCGAGTCGGGCTTCCAATGCCTCATACCAGTGTTACTGAACGCGCTTTGCGCTTGCGCTACATTTGATTTTCTCCTCCGTGTGCGGCTTCAAGTGTGCAGCCAGTGCGGCGCCCACTCTCGCGCGCACCACCACTGTGCCTTGGTCCCTGAACTGCTTCTGCCCAACTCGGTGCTCTTTGTAACCGTAACTGTGATTGGACGTTCTAAAACGTCTGCAAATAAATAATTGTCAGGCACTTCTGCAAACGAGGTTCCCAGCCGTGATGAGTGGGTCATAAGCTACCTATTGTAAAAAAAAAGAGCTCCAAAAGTCATGTATCAGTTCCTTCCCCCCCCCCCCCAAAAAAAAAAAATAAGCCTAGATGTTTCCTTTTTTGTAGATAAAAAAATCGAGACATTAGTGAACTTGCTGGGCCCTCTTTCACGATCCACCAATGGCACCGATTATTGCAGGATGCCTCGATGTGCATCAAGGCATGCTAGATTATTGCAGTGCCACATATACATTGGAGGCGCAGTTGCCATCTATCGGAAGTGCATCGCTTGCGTTGCGCTTCTGGTAGATGGCGACTTCTGCACTGTGCGCAAAATTCCTGTGAAACAGTCATGTGGTTCCTCTTTTCCCGGCGATTCTATGCAAAATTCAATAATGAAATATCGAAATAAAATAATGCAATGAAACATGAAATATCATTTTGCAGGGCTAATTTTGTTGGCAATGTCCCTACCAAAGCGAGGGCTTTGGTAGGGACATTGCACTCGCAGCTTTCAAATCAAAGTATGAGCTTGTTTGTGCAGTATAATTTGTTTCAGTGAGTGATAATGTTATGGCACACAAGACCTGGACATGTACAGGGCTGCCCAAAAGTTCACAGACCATTAGTTCATGCATTTCTATGGCAGCGTAGCCTGGCGACTTTTCACCCCCCCCCCCCCCCCCCGCACAAATACCGAGGGCGTATGCAACAACGAGCTGCCTGCTTCAGCATTTCCATGCAAGTTCATTAGACTTCAACTGGAGTCTTACCAAGAAACGATTGACGCGTATGAGGCACTTGCTATCGGCACCCAGAGCTTCCAGGCATGTTTTGAACCACAGTGTCTTGTTTTAATTCTCTGACATTTGATGCGCGTAATACCTAGCTTCTTATTCAGTAATTCCTGGAGACTTCGTGTTCTTTTTTTAACTAGCAGCCCTATTTTGTTTAGTTTCAGAATGGTATTCAGTTAAGCCTACCCCCTTGGAGAATACCACGGCATGCTTTTTTCCAAAGAAAAGCTAATGCTACTTTTTTAGCTGTGTCAACTTCTTAAGAGAGACATGAACCTGCCTTTTACACTCCACGCTAGATGCATGGAATGCAATTTAGAGGTCATCAAGGCAAAGAGAACACGTAAGGGTGTACCAAGGAGGTTAAAGTAATTATTTAAATCTCCTTGGGGTGTACGGCTGTTAAAGGAGGTCATTTAACCGCTGTAGGAACTTAGTCTGTAGTAGTTACACGGCAACATTCGTCAGGGTGTAATTTTGACATCCCTGCCCTCTTGGCGGGATGGGGCTGACCACAAAATAGCCACTTTGCCGTCACCTCACACAAGCTGACTTGATAAGGTGTTGCAGTGGCCCATTTGTGGCAGGGTGTTGTGCCTCGCCCAAGTTCCACGTGGTCTTCGCGGCCTGCTGGCACCTGACAGCTGTTGATGAGTCAACCCTGCACCGGGACGGCGACGGACGCGGACAATCTGGAAAAACCACGTCGCCGGCTCCTCTTGACACAAAAGTCGTTGGCCAAGCTTTTGTCAGCCGCCGAGAGCAACACTCCGAAGCAGCGTCGACCCAGCAGCTGTACGGGGTATTCTGCCTTGCTTGAGTCAACCTGGCTGCATCAGGGAGCGACTTTGCGCATGGGATTCCACGTCATCTCACTGTGGTGCCACGCTGGCGCGTGGGGTCTCCCTCACCAAACAGCGAACTGGGCATGTCTTGCCCCTTTCCTAGGTTCAGAGGGAGGCGGTGTTTGGCTTTCCCTCTTCGGGGACGGAGAGGAAGACGACGATCTCATTGGAGTATCCTGCGCATAAATTTTCTTTGCAAGGGATCTTGGGAAGGCGGACGATGTATAAAAACGCTAGCGCAGAGGCGCTCGTGTGTGATTCTCTTTTCATGTTGTACCACGCTACCATGTAAATACTGTATATAAACATTTTTTTCTCCTTCTCCGGCTTCTCTACTCGTCCTCTCCGGGGACTCGGATGGCCCGAGTCCGCACCACGCTACCCAAAGGCGCAACAGTGGCTGGCAGCTTATGGGATTCGCCTGCGTCGGCTGCATCGAAGTGGTGAGTGCCGCGTGTTTGCTCTTCTTTTCGCCAGACTCGTTAGCGCAGATGGTCGGTAACGTGGTAGGGTGATTTTGGTAAATTTTGATTCGCAGACCAAGAATTGGGTGGCTCGTGGGCAAAATTACCTTAGAAGAGAAACGGTGTGCATATCTAAGATGGAGAAGTTTAAGGTCCAAGAACTCCTCGAAATTTGTCAGGAGCTGAATATTTCGGTCGGCTCGGTTAAAAGAAAACAACAAATTTTGGAGCACTTGGGAAAAGAGGAAGTGAGTTTAGAAGAGGCCATTGAGGCCAGAGAAACCATTTTGGCAAAGAAAGAGGAGCGTGAGCGCTTAGCCCGTGAACAAAGAGAGGAGGAAATAAGGAGGGATCGCGAGGATAAAGAACATGAAATCCGTCTGAAAGAACTGGAGCTTCGTATGTCCGTGGGAAATCAAAATTCAGGGGGTGGAGAATCAAAGATAAAGGATCTAATCCACACCTTCAAGGCGGGTGACGACATTGCATTATACCTCGTGCATTTTGAGCGAGCATGCGAAAATGCAGGGTTTAGTAGGGAGACTTGGCCACAAAAACTGATATGCGTACTACCAGGCGAAGTGTCCGATGTTATCGCAAGAATGAATAAAGAGGACTCCGAGGTGTATGACAGGGTAAAGGCTGCATTGCTACGAAAATGTCGCCTATCGACAGAGGCTTTCCGCCTGCGGTTCAGGCACTCTAAGAGGGGCAACGAATCTCATTCAGACTATGCCTACCAAATTAGAGCCAACTTTGAAGAGTGGCTCAAAAGCGCGCAAGTCTATGGCAACCATGACAAGGTCATTGAGTTGATGGTACTTGAGCAGTTTTACCGGGGAATTCCCGAGGAGGTAAGGCTTTGGGTGCAGGATAGGATGAAAGACGTAGACATGAACAGGGCAGCAGAACTCGCCGAAGATTACTGCTCACGCCGTAGTCTCCGCAATACACCACGAACTTCGGAAAAAAATGAAAAGGTAGAAAGCTGGTCGGGAAACCAGGGACGCAAGAGGTTTGCAAGAAATAACTGGAAACCCGAAAATTCCAAGTTATTAGACAATCAGCAGGGAAAGGACAGTGAGGGGACTAAGGCGGCACCTTCATCAGGTTCAAAGGCGCCTGGTGACATAGCGCATGCGTTAGAAGCGCGGAAGCCAGTTGTTTGCTACAGCTGCGGAGAAAAGGGCCACATGGCCAGGAGCTGTAAGAGGCACATGGCATTTGCCACAATTCAGGAGTCAGAGGATAGCTTAAAGCTGTTGAAGCCTTACATGAGGACACTCTCAGTGAACGGCCGAATGTGTAGGGTATTGAGGGACTCGGCGGCCACAATGGATGTAGCGCATCCAAGTTGCGTATCTTCCGAAGACTATATAGGAGAGTGTGCCTGGATTCGGCAAGTGGCAGAAAAGCAAAGCGTCTGCCTACCGATAGCGAGGGTTGTAATCGAGGGCCCTTTCGGCCAATTGTGTACGGAAGCAGCAATTTCAGCCAACCTCCCGGAGCACTTCCCTTACCTATTTTCAAATAAGTCTGAGGAAATGTTAAAAACACGTGGAGAATCATTTGCCACCGAAATAGCTTGCATGGCCCTTACCCGTTCGAAGGCGCGCGAGCTGACGCAACAGCTGAGCAGCTCACCCTCTGGGGAACAGACGTCCGAGGGCAGTGTAGGAAAACCTGAGGTAGTTGCGACGGAAAATGAGTCTGCCATGCGAGTTGTCGAGACGGAAACTGGGGCTATGGTCGACAACAGCGAGGAAATATCTCTAACGCCCGACAACGAGGACTTGGTGACAGGCTCGGTGTTAACACCCGCGTCCACCAGTTGGTGTCAGCTAGCCAGAACCGACCGTGCAACGCTAGTGGTCGATCAAAAGGCGGATCTCGCACTCTCTATGCTGCTAGATGCCATACATAAGGAAGGTAACTCTAGGAAGAACGTTTCGTTCTACACCCAAAACGAGGTGTTGCATCGCAGGTATGAGAACGCTAAAGGGCGGGTCTACAACCAAGTGGTAGTTCCACTAAAATACCGGCGGAACATTCTCGACCTGGCCCACAGCAACGCCTGGGCGGGCCACTTAGGTATAAAGAAAACGAAAGCTAAGCTGGCTCAGGAGTTCTACTGGCCCGGGTGCTGGAAGGATGTAGAGATGTTTGTCCGTGGATGCGACACTTGTCAGCGGATAGGAAAATCAACAGACAAATGGAAGGCACCAATGAAACTAGTGCCAATAGTCACAGAACCCTTCCGTCGGCTCGTGATTGACATCGTGGGGCCTCTGCCTCCATCTAAATCAGGATATCGGTACGTCCTGACCGCGCTGTGCGTTGCCACCAAGTTCCCGGAGGCAATCGCACTGAAAGAGTTGAGTTCAGTATGCGTGGTGGACGCATTGTTGTCTATTTTTTCTCGGGTGGGTTTTCCCTCGGAGATACAGTGTGACAACGGAAGTGTGTTCACAAGCTGCCTTACGACTACATTCCTAGAACGCTGCGGGATAAAAATCGCGCATAGCTCTATTCACCATCCACAGTCGAACCCTGTGGAACGCATGCACTCGGTCATGAAACGCGTTTTGCGAGCTTTGTGCTTTGAGCATAAAAGTGACTGGGAGGGGTGTATACCAGCTGCGATGTTTTCTCTGAGGTCGGCCCCACACGAGAGTACGGGTTTTAGTCCGGCTGAACTTGTCTACGGCAGGAACTTGAGAGGTCCGCTGCACTTAATACGAGAGTCATGGACTGGATATGGGGAGGACCCTAATGTGGTTTCCTATGTACTGGATTTATTGGGGCGACTGGGGACTACACGCGAAGTGGTGGAGAGCAACATGCGCGCAGCACAGGCGCTTTCCAAGGCCCGTTACGATAAGTCAGCTCGAAAGCGAGTCTTTAGAGTGGGCGATGAGGTGATGCTGTTGTGCCCTTCAAGAAAAAACAAGCTGGACGTACAATGGGAGGGACCAGCGACAGTGTTGTCAGTGCTTTCAGACACCAACTACGAGGTAAAGTGGGGCCGGAAATGCCCCAAAGTGTATCACAGTAACCTAATGAAACCCTACATGCGACGAAAAGCAGTAGTAAACCTTGCACTCAATGTTCCTGAGGATGAGGGCGCGGAAATCCTTTGTCTTTCCGATGGCACGGTCAGCAGCACATTGTCCGATAGGGTAGACACAGGGAACACCCTAAGTAAGGCTCAAGAGGAAGATTTAGAGCTTTTAGTACAGGAATTCGCTACCGTTTTCTCCGAGAAGCCAGGCAAAACGGATGTGATTAAGCACGACATTGAGCTGACGGTTAACAAGCCGATCAGCTGTAAGCCGTATCGGGTGTCACCCAGACAGAGAGAGATACTAGAGGCCGAAATTCGCCGCATGATCGACCTAGGTGTTATCATCGAAGCAGACAGTGATTTCACCTCGCCTTTGATTTTGGTTGAGATTCCGGGCCGTGATCCAAGGCCATGCGTGGACTATCGCCGCCTGAACTCTGTAACAGTCGACCAGACTTACCCTATTCCTAACATTGAAGAGAGGGTAGAGACAGTGTCTAAGGCGAAATACATTTCTACGTTAGACCTTGTTAGGGGGTATTGGCAGGTCCCTTTGACAGAGCGCGCGAGTCGATACGCTGCTTTTATCTCACCCCTGGGCACTTTTCGTCCTTTGATGATGAGCTTTGGGCTCAAGAACGCGCCGTATTGTTTCAGCCGCCTGATGGATAAGGTTCTCCACGGGCTCGAGAAATTTGCGCTGCCTTACCTAGACGATGTGGCGATATTTTCGGACAAATGGGAAGACCATGTTGAACACCTTCGGATGGTTTTGGAACGGGTCAAAAATGCAGGTCTTACGGTAAAGAGAGAGAAATGTCATTTGGGCTGTGCTGAAGTAAGCTATTTAGGGCACATTGTAGGAAATGGGCGTCGTCGACCGTCCGAACTCAAGGTAGCCGCGGTGGTCGGTTATCGTCGTCCCAGCACTAAGACCGAGATGAGAGCATTCCTCGGCCTCACAGGTTACTATCAGCATTACGTCCCGAATTACTCCGAGATTGCCAGCCCTTTGACAGATAGTTTACGCAAGACCGAACCTGTGAACATTCAATGGGACTCTAAAAAGGAAGACGCTTTTCAGAAGCTGAAGCACGCATTGAGTGAGAAACCCGTCTTGAGGGCACCGGATTTTGCAAAACCTTTCACTATTCAGTGTGATGCAAGCGAACGCGGTTTAGGAGCAGTGCTATGTCAGACGGACCAGAGTGGAGAGGAGCGGCCGGTTTTGTATTTGAGTCGCAAATTGAGCAGCAGGGAAGAGGCTTATAGCACTTCGGAAAAAGAATGTGCTTGCATTGTTTGGGCCGTACGAAAACTAGGCTGCTATGTTGCTGGCTCTAAGTTTATTATAGAAACTGATCACTCTCCACTAACCTGGTTACACCAAATGTCACCTAAGAATGGTCGTTTGCTCAGATGGAGCATAGCACTGCAGCAGCACAATTTCGAGGTGCGCTACAAGAGAGGTGGCCTTCATACAAATGCAGACGCCCTAAGTCGAGCGTTTTGACTCGTCAAAAGACGCGGAAGGTTTGTTTGATTTTTTTGTTTACCTTTACCTAGTTTATGTGTACTTTTTTTTTCAATGGGTTACAGTGAGGGCGTAGAGAAATTTTTCACTGACTCCCTCGTTGTCCCGAGCTCTACAGTTTGCTTGTTTAGCTTGATTATAATGTTATCTCGATTCCAAATGGAGTTACGTATGAAAGAGTTACTGGACACTTGTCCCGATTGGTATGCACATTGTTTCCTTGAGCTTAAGTTATTAAGATAAGATGTTTGCTTTGTAAAATCGGAGGCCTGGCGATGAGAGTGGCGTGCACGCGGTGCTTGTCGCATTGTGTGTGGCTGACAAAGGTCGTTTCTTGGAGCTTGTCACCCACTTTTCACCGAAGCGGGGCGCAGAGGCCAGCTCTTGGAGCATTCCAGTTTGACCAGGCCCTTCGAGAAAGCAAGAGCCTTGCCGGAACGTCGCCGACATCGACCCGGCCGAGCTGCATGGAACAACTCGACCTCCCGATGTATCATCTGGCGGCGGGGGTGCTGTTGTGCCTCGCCCAAGTTCCACGTGGTCTTCGCGGCCTGCTGGCACCTGACAGCTGTTGATGAGTCAACCCTGCACCGGGACGGCGACGGACGCGGACAATCTGGAAAAACCACGTCGCCGGCTCCTCTTGACACAAAAGTCGTTGGCCAAGCTTTTGTCAGCCGCCGAGAGCAACACTCCGAAGCAGCGTCGACCCAGCAGCTGTACGGGGTATTCTGCCTTGCTTGAGTCAACCTGGCTGCATCAGGGAGCGACTTTGCGCATGGGATTCCACGTCATCTCACTGTGGTGCCACGCTGGCGCGTGGGGTCTCCCTCACCAAACAGCGAACTGGGCATGTCTTGCCCCTTTCCTAGGTTCAGAGGGAGGCGGTGTTTGGCTTTCCCTCTTCGGGGACGGAGAGGAAGACGACGATCTCATTGGAGTATCCTGCGCATAAATTTTCTTTGCAAGGGATCTTGGGAAGGCGGACGATGTATAAAAACGCTAGCGCAGAGGCGCTCGTGTGTGATTCTCTTTTCATGTTGTACCACGCTACCATGTAAATACTGTATATAAACATTTTTTTCTCCTTCTCCGGCTTCTCTACTCGTCCTCTCCGGGGACTCGGATGGCCCGAGTCCGCACCACGCTACCCAAAGGCGCAACAAGGGCTCGAATTCCCGAAAATGATCAAGACATGCGTGTGCGCAGTACGGGGCTTAAGGAGGCCTCATTGGAAATCAGGAGGCGCACAACTGGTAGGTGTTCTGTAGCGCACATGTTTTAGCCTCAGTGGCCAGAGGAATCCTTTGTTTTTCAACGGCTGGCGGTTGTTTCACTTTGTCGGAGCTACCAGCCTAGGCGGCCCTCTTGCACATTTAGTATTTACTCGCGTAATGAACGCACTCGCATAATAAACGCACTCCCAATTTCAGTCATCGAAATTCGGACACCCCCCCCCCTCCCTGCGTAATAAACGTATCCCCTACATTCATCCGCTGCAGTCACGCTAACCGAAACCTCGTGCCTCCTCACCCGTTGGCGCTCTTCCGTTATTTATTACTTTTCCGTCCCCCTCAACCACCTCGGCTCGCTCCCTCCCCCCCCCCCTTCCACCCTAGCCGCGTGCTTATTGCTTTTCTTTCTATCTGTGCCCGTCTTATCTGTGCACCACAGCGAGCGAAGGTCACCAAACTGCCCGCGCCTGCCGACGTCGGTCGCTTCCTGCGACCCCCCCCCCCCTTTTTTTAGCCTACCTTCTTTTTCCTTCACCGTAGCTGCCCCTTCATTCCCCGTTCCCCCATGAGTGCACGCGTTTGGGCGCCCCTATATAACACAGCAGAAACCACTGTTGCTGTTAAACGAATGCGAGAAGAGATAGTAAGGAGTTTTAGAATAGCGCACTGCGAGCCCTTGCGGTGCGGTCGCTGCCACTGCGCATGCATCGTAACGCGAGTCGGCGTTCGCGTTCGCGGACCGCACGCAAAAAATCCGAAATTGCGTGCGGTAATGGCGGCCCGCAAGCGCTGGTTTCGAGGCTACGGGTGGTGATGGCGCCATGGCGGTCCGCATGTGGCCTGCGAGCACTGGTTTCGAGGCTACGGTGTCGCTGCGATCGTGCGTTGCAGATCGCAGCAGGGCAAACGCTATTCTGAAACTCATATGGCGCCCGCTACGCCCGCAGCGCTTGTAAATGGTATTCTAGACCTCTCTAGTCGCAAAGCGTTTTTATGGCGTGCGCGGGCGGCTCAGGGACGATGGATGGATTGATGTGGCTGTACCCTTTAGATCGGGCGGCGGCTAACGCCACCTAGCCGTAATACTTAGTGAACCAACTAGATTTCTTTTTTTTTTCTTTAAATAGTGAAGTATAGGACTGGTACTTTGTAGTGAATGGTTTAATTTTCACTCGTGCCTTGACTTTAGCCACCAATCATATAACCTCTTTCTAGTTAATTCTACCCGTTTAAAGTCTATTTTGCCCTCCCTGTCCTTAAACCCCAGTGCTTTCAAAAACTCTGCGGCATCATCCTGGACTACAGGGTGAAGCCCTTTACAGAACATTATCAAGTGTTCAGCAGTTCCCTCCACCTCTCCACACGCACTGCATACTGTGTTTGGCCCGATAATTCTTGGTTCGCAATACTCCTGTCCTGGCCTCAAACAGTAGAGAACTACCCCGAGTACAATCATAAATCCTTTCCTTGGCAATTTCCTGCTTAAAAGTTCGATAGATATCTAGTGCGGACTACTTAATCATGCTAATTCTCCACATGTCAGTCTCCGTTTCCTTCTTCTTAACCAATAGTTCTTTTTGGTTTGGCCCCTGCTGTTTTCTAAGTATTTACCCACCAATTTTCTGGTTCGCTTCCTCCATTTTGTATCGACATTCATGTACAAGTAGCTGAAAACCTTCCTAGCCCAACGCTCCTCCTTCATTTCTTTCAATCGATTCTTAAATTTTATCTTGCTGCTAGCTTTCCTGCCCTCAAATGATGTCCACCCCATATCACCTTGTACTCTCTGATTTGGTGAATTCCCGTGAGCTTCTAAAGCAAGCCTACCTATTCCACGTTGCTTAATTTCTAATCTTGCTTGAACTTCTGATCTCATGCACAAGACCGCATCGCCGAACATCAGACCAGGAGCCATGACCCCTTCCATATTCCTCTCACAACATCATACCTATTGTAATTCCACAGTGCCCCATTTTTCATACACAGTACCCTATTTTCCGAAATATGACAGCTTGCAGAAGATAGCGCCATCAACTACCGAAGATGAGTAAAGTGCAACAAAGAAGCAGTTTCCCAACAGTGTACGAGTATATAAATTGTGAAAGGCTAAGAGACCTAACCTTTTTTGCATTACCACATTTTTTTCCTTCTCCTGAAAGAGTTTTCATAAAATTTACCCCGTGTAGTAAACGCACCCCCAACTTTGCTCCGATTTTTCGAGAAAAAGTGTGTTCATTATGCGAGTAAATATAATATATATATATATATATATATATATATATATATATATATATATTATTATTATTAATGCCATGTAAATTCTAAACAGCACAAATAAAAGAGTCGCATAGGTCTCCCCTGCCACTTGTGCGGGCTTACGTTCCCTTAGGGCCAGTAAACAGGCTTCAGCCTTTTTTTCCACCCTGCAAAGCTCGCCAACTGGTACGGTAGACCATAGCGATCACATTTTTAAAATATTACAGCACTGCCCGCCACGCAGACTCTCTCCATTTCGAAAAACAATCAAGTGCTTGTTTCCTTCGCCCATCGAGTTTCACAGTATTATTGTATGAAACTCTATGCCTTCGGCATACTAATCCTCCTCGTACACACACAGTGATGAAAGCTTGCCCATGAGCAACTTTATGTACCACCGAGCTCGTCAATTGGTCCTCTGTCCTGCGAAACTCCACCTTAGCCCCCTGCGGCAATGCAGTTTCCGCCACGCAGTTCGCATTTCCATTTACCTTTGCTGCCCTCTGCAGTTTTGTAGAGCCCGAAACTACCGGGAGAAACAGTATTGCCAGAACCAAAGCCTCAGAGATAAAGAGGCGTTGCGCTACCGCTAGGGGAGGGGTGCTCCTTGAACTGTGCTTTCTTTCTTTCCCTGCGCCGCTATGACACGTGCTCATGTCCAGGATGCTCTGCTCGTCGTTGGCTGCGTGCTGATGACTACCGCTGATGTCGTGTCCCGTTGCCGAAATGGGCAGAGTCACGGGCTACGCCTTTCCCTTTCCGCTGGCAGAAAAGGCTGGAGAGGCCGTGCGAAAATTTGAAAACCACTGAAACGAATTCTAACCACTGTAACTTCCTTATAGCATGCATTCGCAACATTTTTGTGGCAACATGTTCACATAACAGAAGTGCGCATATTTCTCTTGATTTTTGGAGCTCGGGCTTGTTTACTGGTCCTTCAAACAAAACCAATTTTCTGACCTTTTATACAGTGGCTGAATCAGCAGAGATAACTTTATTTCAAACACTTTCGTGCACGGAGAAAGGCTAAGCTCTTATGTGCAGCAATGTGAGGCAATCGAAGATGCTGCACCTTATGTCAACATCAAAGTACCCACACAACGCCGTCGTTTTTAGTGCACATAGCCGAGAGAAGCAGGGCTGCATGTGCCGGCCACTGATCATAGTGTTGAACTAAAATGAAATACAGCCCAAAGGTACACACTTTTCTTAATGCATCTGATAGCAATGTGTAGAGACGTACCCGAGATGTTCAATCAAGCATTTAAGTAAAGGTGGTTTTGCATTTTGCCCTGAATCTCAAGGTCAGCCAAATGTTTCGAGATATGGTACCATATATGAATGCATTATCACGAGTCTTTTCCAAGTAAAAAATTACCTACGCAGTCTTGTTTGTGTAAAAGGGCTGTGCACATTTCATGTTCTAAAAGGACTAAGTGATTCAGCGAAACATCAACCATTTTTATAACAGCACTGATGCATACCTAATGATTCTGTTTCAAGGGGAAACTTTCATGTTCACTACATTTTTGCATGATTTTTGCCAAGGAGCTGGTGAGAAAAATGGAGCTTTATATAACTACAGAAACTGTTCAACTACAGGGTAAAGCAGTATTCCAGAAAGTGCTGCCATATGCAATTGAAATGGCCAATAGGCAAAACAAAGTTTCTGCAGCATGGTTCAGGCATCAATGGCTCATGAACAGGTAAAGTCTTAGGTTAAAACCAATTTATTCCAAACAGACAAGTATGCCAGCTAACAGGATTAAGCACGGGAAAAAACGCCAGTACCGATACATCACACACTTTTCATAAAAACTTTCTTTTCAACTCACTGCAACAATCGCCCAAGCTACCTTCGAAGAGCGTCATGTAGCACAGTCACACAAGCCTTTATCGAATCTTTGCAATTGAAAAACAATATGTACACTTGGCAAGCATAAAGTATAAATAGCAAAGACAACAAATTTTTGTGCTTCCTGCATCAGCTCACAAGAAGTTCATGGACCATGAAAGGCTGCCGCCTGTATGCTGGACATAAAAGCAGTTCTTGACCCAATTCCATGTCGCACAATAAACTAGTAGAGAGTGGGGAATGTTTATGACTAGTACTGCATCACAAAAAATAGTGACTCAGATCAAACAAAGAACTGTTTTGGAAAAAGGAGAGAGAGAAAAAAAAAGTGAGTGTAAGGTTCTGCAACAGCACTAGCAAAGGAGCAATTGAGAAGCAGAGGCTGAACATTTTCTACTTGGGAATGCACCCTAGAAAAGCAAGGCATAAATGTACATAAAATGAGCAGTTTTTGCACATGCCCCTTTGAAACTTTGGCTTTATTTTTTCCAAGATGTCACAGTTTTTCTCACAGCCAAGAAGACACTATTAGTGCAAATACCTTTTTTTTTTTTTTTGGCTGAGACTGCACACTCATACAGAAGCTCACAAGTGATAATTTTTACAGAAGTAGGTGCAAAGTTGAAGCACACATCAAACAAGCAAAAAAAAGTGCTGGGAGCTGCAAGAAAAAAAAACAAGAGAAAATACTTTTTCCTTCCCATTCCCAAGCGTCCCAGTATTTTCTTCTGCATGCTGTGTATACACCGATCGAGACTTATTAATAGTACATGTATATAGATACCTTCTGTGTATGTACACACACATGCACACATGTACTTTTACATTATATATGTACGTGTGTATCGGTGTTTGCAAAGAAAAAACGCTCACTGCGAGCCATTTTTCATTTAAGGTGCATGCTGCTCAGCAGCAGCCACCACCGGCACTTGCTCCACCACCACTTGACGGCATGCTGGGACTGGTCGGAGAATGTTGGGGACCAATCTTGATGCCGTTGGCCTGAAAAAGAAAGATACATTAACAAAAAACAACAAAAACATTTAGTTACTGCACTAAAGCATGGCATGGAACTACAATAAACCCCATCAGTGGCCTTCTGAAAAGCAATAAATTCTATTTCCACATTAGTAATACAAGAACTGAGTAATTACCCATATTATTCATGTAAAGAATCAGCAAGAGTGATGGAAGCAACATTTTGATTTTCGAAGCAGTTATAAATAAAGTCAAAGCTCATGAAAGTGCTAAATGTGATCTGTCACACATAAAATTTGTCACAGCAGCAGTTACTACGACTAAGAAATCAGTCTCGCACCCATTTCACTAAAATAGTCTGCTTGTAAGGTGCAAATACAGTGGACTCCCATTAAACGAAACTCGGTTAAACAAAAAAGTCGCATGAACGAAATTATCTAGGCACATTTGGTTGGTCTCCTATATATTTAATTATAAAGGTTTTGGGTAATTGGAACATTTTTTTTTTTTGCTTACATCGGTTATATGAAACTAAAACGAGCAAAAATCCATGAACAGTGGAAGTGGCCACGTCAGTCTTGCAACCATGAAACATATGCCGAAGCTAGCCTAGCCAATCCAGCGATCGCACATGTCCGCGCACGCCGCGCAGCGATCGAGGCTCATTGTGAACTTGAGATGGAACGAAAAAAAAAAAAAAAAACAGCACAATGCACTAGCAGCGAAAGTAAAAATCATTCAAGAACTTGACCACAACAACTTTTCGAAACTGGATATTGCGAAAAAGTTCAATATTCCCAAGTCCATGCTGTCGAGGATACTCAAGAACAAAGGGAAGATTGAAGAAGCTGGGAACTTCGCTACGGACAGAATGCGGATAAGAAAGACGGCATACAAAAAATCGAAGATGTTCTTTTCCTCTGGTTCAAGCGAGCGCACGGTGCGAACTTCCCGATCAGCGGCCCCATTTTGGAAGAAAGTCCAAAGAGGTTGCTACTCGGTTGGGGATCGAGGCCTTCTGGGTGAGCGATGGCTGGCTGAGCCATTTTAAAAAGCGGCATGGTATTGTCTTTAAAAGGGCCCTGCAACACCTTTTGAGCGTGGCCTGAAAACACTGCCGATCGGTAGTAGAGGGTGCTGACAATACGCGAGCCAAATATAGCACAGCACGTGGCCTGGAATTCACAATAAATTACCAAAGTCAGCTAAAAATTGCTTTCTTCTCTCGACAAATGGCGGAATATGCCCAAAAATCACATGTGAATTACCCATCTATCAGCCATTGGTTGATTTGGACAAGGCGTGCTCGCTTGTTACAGAGATCACCGTGGGAGGCTGCGACTTGTCCACGCGTGATCACACCAACAAAGCAGCGCTTTCGAAGAAAAAAAAAGAAAAAAAGTACTCAAGGCCACGAGGCGCGTGTGAAGTTTTTCTGTGGCCTTGCCATTACTCCCTGCTTAGCTTCCAGCGTTTTCACCGGGACGAGAGAAGAGAGAATGCAATTGCAGCATGAGACAAACCTTTGTAACTCCACTCGCACTGGATCGATTCTAAAAATTTTTGCGGCATTGAATTCGTGAGGCAATAAGCTTTTCCAGTGAATTCATTCCGTGGTTATTGCGTAAATATAGATATATGTATCACTGGCAACAGGGGAGGTTGCAAGAAATTTCGGAAGCCTACGATCAACGGGACATGTTTAATGTTGATGAAATGGGGTTGTTTTACAAAGCACTCCCTACTAAGAGTCTTGCTTACAAGGGTGAAACCTGCGCGGGAGGAAAGTGGAGCAAAATTCGTATTACGGTGCTAGTAGGTGCCAACATGGATGGTAGTGAAAAGTTGAAGACGGTCGTGGTTGCGTGCAGAGGATAGAAGATTTACCAAGAACAGGAAAATTATTCTTATTGTTGATCAATGCCCTGCTCACGGTCAAGTCTATACACTCAAATCGATCAGCCCAGAGTTCCTGCCACCAAATGCGACTACAATCATTCAACGGATGAACCAGGGCATAATTATAATTCAGAATTTGAAGGTTCTCTGTCGCCACTAAGTCCTCCAGCGAATGCTTCTTTGTGCAGACAACAAGAAAGATTACAATGTGGACTTGCTCTCAGCTTGTCGCAATCTCACCAATGCCTGGGAATGCATGGAAGTGTCAACTATGCAAAGGTGCTTCCAGCATGCAGGATTTTCAAGACAAGAAGTTCTTCCAAATGAAGAAGACAGTGTTGCCGAGGCTAAGGAGGCTGATACACTCTTCAGTCCGGTGACACAGTCTACTTCTTTCACGCGAGTGGACTATAAAACACTTGATAAAAACGTCGCCACATGTGCCGCGAGGACAGTCTTGAAGAACTTATTGCTGAAGTTCAAAATGACGACCCGTGCTCAAGTGGTGATGAGATGGTGTGTGATCCTGAGCCCATTGCAGTGGCGGACAGTGCAGCAAGAGATGTTGCTGTCATCTCGTTGTAGCGCTACTTTGAACACGATGGTGGCACAGATTTCCCGCCCGGCCTTTCGGCGATGCCCTCTTTGTGATAAAATTTTTGAACAAAGCCAAGCAAACTGTTATCACCTCCTTTTTCCGAGTCATTATTATTAGCAAAGTTTTTTTTTCTGTCAGCCACAGTTGGTGCTCTTGAAATAAAGCCATATTTCATTAACTTTGTGGGCTTTGCTTAAATGAAACTTCTCATAAATGGAACAAATTTTCTTGCCCCTTCGAGTTCCGTATAAGAGGAGTCCACTGTATACAACTATATCAGACATATATTAAAATGCGAGTGCTTGTAGCATTGTGAATATTCTACAGTGATCCCACTGGGGACTGCTGATTTGGAGCAATTTTTGAAGCAGTGAAATTTTAGTATAGGAGCATTTTGGAGCATGTAAGCTTGCGATTAAGAGCATCTTGGAGCTGGTAATCTGGCAATTAGGAGCATTTCGGGGCAGTCAAATTTTAGTTCTGGAGCATTTTGGAGCAGGTAATCTTACTATTAGGAGCACTTTGGCATAGGTATAGAGTCAAACCTCCTTATAACGAAGTTGAAGGGGAGTAATAATTACTTCATTATAACCATTATTTAGTTATAGCCATTATCCATTTCTACCGACAATCAGCCAGCAGAGAGAAGGTACTCACTACCGAATAATCACAGCAGCCACCGCGCAAAGAAAAGGGCCGTCGGAAGGCAAAAAAACTATCAAAATAATAACGGACAATGCACCTTTATTTCCACCAAATTAAGCACACCAGGTGGATGATCACTTCTAAGAAAATAGTCCATAATAGACTTTTATCGTCTCTTCTTCATGCAGATGACTGCTTTTTAATCTTTAGCAGCTATTTCGAGTCCATCCTCGTGGTCATCGTAACCACCAAAGAAGCATCACAGCAAGTCTATTGCATCGAGCGCTTGCGCAGGCGTTGGTACGTCGGGTTCGCTAACATTAGGCTCCGGGGTGTCGACTGTCGTCATGCACCCCCGTCATCGCGCACACAATTTCCGCATCTGACAACTCTTTTGTTGTCACTGCGTCAGCATCAGCACCGATAAATGTGCAGAAAGTTAGGCACCCTCACTGGCGTCCACGAGAGCGTCCCACAACGTCTGGGCCTGGTCGCCCGCGGCACCCTCACTGGCAACATCGCCGAAATCTTCGACTACATTTTTTTTTTCTCGATGCCGGAGTCAACGGCTTTCAACATCGCCAACTTCTGCTCGATTGTTATATTTTTCCGCTTAAGTTTGCCGCTGCTGTTGTCAATCTCGTGTTGGGGTGGTGAAACTAATAGAGGTGGTATTGCTCTTCCATAGCGAACGACAAGGAACATAGCCGCAATCTCCGCCAACCCAGTGCGGAGCTGAAGGGGAGGAGGAGGTCAGATGTGCGGGCGGGTCAATGAGTTCTACAAGAGAGGGGAGGCCAGCTGACAAGCACGCTCGCGCGAGTTGCTTCGCGGGCAAGTCCATTAGTTCCTGAGGAAAGGGGAGGCAGGGAGACACACCCACGCGTGTGTTGGCAGGCGGCTCCCGGCAAGCGCAAGGTGAGAGTTATGAATAACTGCAGCCATGATAATACGTAAACCATCACGCTATAAGATATATAAGATGTTGAATTGATGTATACCAAAATGATCAGTAAATGCTCATTGTAGACAAAGGATAGTTCGTTATATCTATTGTGAGGAAATTTTCACTTCGTTAAAATAAGGTTTTAAATACATGGGTGTCTATGAGAATTTCAAGGGGAATTACAATTGCTTCATTATATCCATAGTTCGTCATATTCCGCTTCATTACAATGAGGTTCTACTTAACACACAGTAGCTTGAGAAATGAACGTGGGCTCTACCACTGCCTGACAGTGGTGCTCCTAACATGATATCAAGGATTCTAACTTCAACGGCAGCGTGATGTCCTTGGAATGTGGAAATCTTGTTATCAAACCAGTACTTGAGGCCTTTAGTGGTCTCTCGTCCTTGTATTTTACAAAATAAACAACATGTCGTGCTTGTTGCATGTTGGCTTTGTTCCTACGTGTAATACCGTATTTACTCGCATAATGAGCACACTCGCATAATAAATGCACCCCCAACTTCAGTCGTCCAAATTCAGATTTTTTTTCCTCGTGTAATAAATGCACACCCTACATTCATCCGCTGCAGTTCCGCTAACCGACCCTTGGCGCCTCCTCACCTGTTGAATCTATTCTGTTTTTTTTATTATTTTGCCGACCCCCCTCTGCCTACTTAGGCTCGCTCCCTCCCACCCTTCACTTGTTACTGCCTGACAAATTGTTTTTCTTTCCATCTGTGTACGGCACGTCCTCCGCCTTCTTTATTTGTGCACCACAGTGGGGTTCAAGAATGGGAGTCAGAGACATCGCAGCTGATAAGCACACGGCGAGCAAAAGCGAGCGAAGGTCACAAATCTGCCTGTGCCGACGGACGATCGCTTCCTGCGAATACAAAACTTTAAGACCCAACCACATGCATGCTATTTTCGAGCGACAAAGACAGGATTTGCTGTCGCGAAAGGTCATTCGTCACTATTGTGTCTCAGGTTTCTGGAAAACTAGAAAAAAAAAAAAAACGCTTGTCCCCCACATAAGAGCGTGACTATTTCCACAACGTGGTAGCACCCCCGATACTTCCCTCGCTTGTTCGACGCGCGTACAGAAAATTCGCATGTGGAAATGAGGCAGCAGCCGTATTTTGTTGTTAATCTTGTTATCGGCGATTTTTTTTTTCATGTTTCAAGGGTAGCTTGCTGCAATGTTCGTTACTTGCTACAATGACAATAACGCCGTCGTGTGAGGTTGTCGTGAAGTTGGCAAAGTGCGTCGTAGTGCACGCTTCTGGGCGCCCCTCAAGATCACAGCACATACCACTGTTGGGATTAAACCATTGCAAGGAACTATAGCTGCAAAACGCTTTTATGACGTGCGCGGCCAGCACTTGTGGAAGATAACACTATCAACCACGGAATATGAATAAAGTGCAACAAAGAACCTATTTCCAAACAGTCTACGCATATTAGGAAAGCTAAGCGACATAACTTTTTTTTTGCATTACAGCATTTTTCACTCATGCTAAAAAAGTTTTCATAAAACCTGCCCCGCATAATAAATGCACCCCCAACTTTGCTCATATTAAAAAAAAAAGTGTGTTCATTACGCGAGTAAATATGGTATTCTTTGCTGCAACTGGGTTTCGTTTGCAAACGGGTTTAGTTTGCGATTAGAGTACATATATATGGCGTTGGCGTACGTGAGTAAACCAATGCAGAACTAACACCACTGCAATCATCATCGTGAACAGTGAAGTATCTCTAGCCTCCTGCTATAGTTGCGCTCATCGGAGCTTTCGTTGCGGTCCCACCGCAGAATGAGGTGGAATTTCATTGCTCTGCAGAAGTACTGGGGGCCAATTTTTGAAAGCGGCAACGGCCTGTTCACAGGAAGGTAAAGAATTCCCTCATTAGACTCTACCGCTGTCTCTGGTAATTAAAACATTAATTAATGCTATTTATATACTGTCGCAAATACAGTGTCTAGCGATTTTAAGATTTCCGACGTCGTTCCAGGAGCCGCATAAAACTGCCCTGCGAGCCACATGCAGCCCGCGGGCTACAGGTTGCGGACCCTTCACATATACGGTTTGGCGCAATTTAGCGCAATATACGTGGATTTTATCATGTTGGCGCAGGAATGGGATCCCTGATTTTAGTATACAGCTACTATACAAGCCGTATAGAACATGACCGTATACAGCTTATTTTTGTTTTCGTTTGGGCTCACTGGCAGGTCACATGGTTTACCTCATTGTTTTCAGTTTTCTCAACACCATTTATACCAACAACATAATATAGCTAACTGAGACACACGAGCGAACATGGCTGAAGCGTGCACCCTCGGGCACCTCTGCTGTGCTGCTTGGAATAGCGTTTATTTCAAAATCACTGTTCTGCGAAAAGTCGATCCAAGCAAAAATAAATTGCGACGTCTCGAATCACGGGGATTTTAAGCTGCAGGCTATCGTATTGAACCTGAGTTGGCACTTTGTCGGGCGACGACAGCAATGCAGATGAAAAGGCATGACTGAGTGTGTCCCCCTAGCAGACGAAATGTTTGCGGAGCAGCTGAGCCTGACGTCACTCTTTTCTGTGGAGAAGTGGTCAGCTGTGGCGTGGTCTG